>NC_069507.1:233673479-233923479 GCF_027579735.1 Bombina bombina | reverse complement strand
ATGACAGCTTTCCCTTGCAGAGGACTCTGCTCTGTGTGCTGTGCGAGGAGCAGCTGCAGCAACACATGTAGGATTCCAGCGATCTGCTGTCAAGAGCCACCACCTTACATTCTGCATTCCTCTTCCTGCTGTGATTTGAACTAGTCACTTTACAGAGGACAAACTCCAAGCGGAACAATGCAGATACGTTTCTGTATCACTTGCTGATTAGACTGTAAGCTCTTCTTCTCATTCTATTCTCATTCTATTTGCCAGCTATCCTGCCTCATGGTGGCGCACACTCCAGACTTTTGGAAGAGTTTCCTGAAATGTTTTGCTTTTTTTAGGTTCATTACATAACTTTTGTATGGTTTTCCATTTATTCATTTTTTAAACTCCACTTTGCAAGAACACGTCAGACACTTTGCATTGCTGATCCCCCCCCCCAACAATATGTCATTTCCATTCAAGAGATATAAAACCCAAAAATGTTCCTTTATGATTCAAGCAGTGCATACCATTTAAAAAAAGTTTCCAATTTACTTCTGTTAACAAATTAGCTTTGCTCCTATGATATTCTGTTAAAGTGCCATAAAACATTTTGAGTTATGTGCATATTATAAGGGTAACTGAGGTAAAAGAGTGTGTGGAAAAAAAAGTGTACAACAAAGCTTAAAAATATTTTAATACAATTTCCAAAAATCTGCAAAATGACTAACACTTTAGTGTTGCCAAGTGTAGCCTGCTCCACCCCCCTTATCAGTGTCCTACTCTACTCCGAGGCTTGCTCGTTTCCCTACAGATAATGTCACATGCTTTGTGAAAGCTTCAGCATTATACTGTGCAATGCTTTAGTCAGGAGCTATGTGACTCTGCCCCTACTGTGCACGTGTACATGCACGATTGCATTCTGCAGAAGCTATGGTCTGGATAGCACCTTCTATATATGGAAATGCCCAGGGGTGAGCTTGTTGCAAACAAAAATATGCCAAGGGGTTAAGGGGGGTTAAAACAGAAACCATTTTGCAGGTAAGCTTTGGCTGCATTATATATTTAGAAACTTATGTTAGTTCATACTGTTTTTCCTTTTAAATAGATACCTAGGTAGGTGTATGGAGCACTACATGACAGGAAATAGTGCTGCCCTCTAGTGCTCTTGCTAATGTATAACATTCTTGCAAAAATCATGCAACTAAGCAAAATTATATGAAATTGATAATTGCGCACCTGCCATGAATTAATACCATTGGTTAATAGGAAATCCTGCCTATATCTTCTGTAATGATTCAATTAGCATTTTTAGCTGTATATCTGTTATCTTCTATTTAATATTAAATATTCCTAGAGAAATCTACAAATAATTAAACTATCTCTCCAGAGAGCAACTTCTTTGTGTTGTTTAAAGAAAAATTAAGTCAAATTAAACTTTCATGAATCAGAGTGAAGTTTTAGGATTTGTTTAAATTTACTTCTATTTAAAATGTACTTTGTTTTCTTGGTATCCTTTGTTGAAAAGCATACCTAGTATGCTCAAGAGCAGCAATGCACTGCTGGGAGCTAGCTGCACATATATGCCTCTTGTCATTTGCTCGCCAGATGCGATCCGCTAGCTCCCAGTAGTGCATTGCGGCTCTGGAGCTGACTAATCCCTTTGCAGGAGTTAAACACATAGTTATATAAAAGCAATGGATAAATAATAAAATGCTCTAACACATTAAATTATTTTCTTATTGAATGCTTATGTCTCTTTAACCCCTTTACAAGGATTAAACCATACCTGCCAACATTTCCCAAAGGCTTTCTGGGATAGTGAGGTGAGGGGACTTGTGAGATGGCTTCTCAAATGTAATATATGTGTGTGTGTGTGTGTATATATATATATATATATATATATATATATATACTTACACTACTTCAAAAATGACTAGCCATGGGGTTAAACCTACATGAACAAGCAAATGATATGTTAAATGGTTCTGTGACATTTTTTCTATTGGCATATTTTGAATTACAGTGTAGTCACCTTGGCATTTTATCAACGTAGATTTCTTTTGGTTGTTACCAGTGTGTTAACTGACAGGGATAAAAATGCACATTACATTTCCTGGCAATGCTTCAGTTTCTTTAGAGTGCGTTTTCACAAATGGTGCATAAGAATTCTACCCAGTACGCTTGTTCTGCTATTTAAGTAATGCAAGAAAAATATTCTGTGTAGAATTCCTATACACCATTTGTTGGAATGTAATTTAATACTTTATATCCTGTTTGCCCTAAATGAAAAGTATAGGAAAATATATTTGGTTCTAGATACAGGAAAGCAGGACATAAAGCCTAAGATTTTTAGAGCTTGTTATATAGCCTAGCTCACATTTCTCAAATTGCATGTTGGAATTTCAGTAAGGGGGTGTGGCCTGAGTTGTTGAGAGGTGGAGTTTGTGTGATTCAGGAGCAGTTCTTAACCAGTTAGATCAGTTTGAGGGTAGAGTCTGATTTAGGATTTGATTATATTCTAAAGCAAAATAGTGCAACCTAAGACCCAGGGGCCAAAATGTAACCTTGCAACACTTTTTTACTCACAATCCATTTCCACAGATTATACATTTGCACCTGGACCATGGTGCTTTTTAGCACAAAATTTTCACATAATTCTAATTTAGCTGCTTCTGTGTTTGAAAAAAAAACCATTTGGAATATTCTGAGGGCTGATCCTTTATTGGGCCGCAATTTAGAGGATACCCCTCAAGTTGTCTTTAGAAAAGGGTAAAATGTAAAAAAACTATTAGCACCAAGTGAGTTAAGAAATGTCACTTATGAGAAAAAAAGATAACTGGTTGAGGCTAATTAAAGGCACCTTTAAATGGGGAAAAACAATATGCAATATGTATGGCCATATCAAAAATGGAAAAACTTTTTAGGATTCTAGTAAAACCAAAGAGTTTAATACCAAGGTTAGAAGTAGCTGCAATTCTACTTATGTTGTATATTTGTTAACCTGTAGGTGTGGCCTTCTCTATATGTAGGACGTACAAAATGAAAAATAAAGATGCGAGTGAATGAATAACATCAATAAGAAATATATACAACATAGTGTACCCCAACATTTTGTAGAATTTCACAATAGTAACTCAAATTCATTGAAAGTACAGGTAATAGATTTGTCAACTGCCCCCAGAGAGGCTGGCATCACTCATACCCTCCTACATACTGTACAGTGATTGCTTGGCTAGTGTAGCAGCTCATTTATATTAGCTCCTAAACGGTCACAGCAATGGACAAACGATAAACAACACTCAGAAGGCTTTTTAAGGTATGTGCCCCCGGACTACAAAACTTGATAGGTTTGCTAACACAATGACAGGTTTAAATTCTTTTATATTGTATCTGGATCTTTTGCAATGTCTGAAATTCGTTTTTAAAATAAACAGATAGATAGATACAGATATATAAAGATATATAAATAAATACATAAATATCAACTAGTTGAACTAATTAGAACAAAGTTTCTGTTTAAATTTCAATTTTCTAAGTTACATTATTGTGCCTCTGTTTTGAAGCTATTACTAGTGACTACAAAACTGCCAAATTTGAATTATTTTATAATGGTTTAACCCATTTTATATGTATCCCATTAAATTGAATTGAATTTGTTTTAATATAACATTTTTAAAAAATTTTTATTTGTTATGTTTGATATCTGATTTTCCAGTTCTATAATAGAAAATGAATAGCCCTTCAAATACAATTAATCAGAAACAGGAACTTCACAGAGGGAGAAAGTGAATAATACATTGTTTCCTTTTAACACAGCTGTACCCTGCTATGTATATTTATAAAGTTACAGCTTAACAATAATATTACATATATAAATAATATAATCCAATAAATTAACTGCTGAGGGTTACTGTCGCTCCATACACAGAGCAATGACAAAGTCATTTTCTTTTCCTGTTAAGAGAGAATAATAATGAAAAACATATTTCCATAGAGTAGTTTATTTTTAACATATTATCTTTCATAGGCCTAGATTCAATATAAACCATTCATGAAACTAATATCACACAGAAAAAGAAACACAACATTGCAGAATTCATGAAGATTTTGTACCCATCTCTCACCCCATCAGCGAATAACTCACATTTATAATCAATGGAGATGCCTCTGCCTTGTATCTGTTCAATTCTTGGAGCATAGAACTAGTCCCACTATGAAAAACATTAGAATCACTAAACCACCTTCAAAACATTACAGAACAAATAAAACAAAAACCTCTATAAAACAGCCCACTCTAACCCATGCACAAAAAAGTTGAAAAAAGTTATAAAAAAATTAAAATGAGACTATATTGTCAGCTTTGACATAGTGAGTGAGATACAAGATACTACAGCAGAGGAAATACTTCATATGGCAAATAGAGTTTTTATGAGTTTAGCAAGTGGAGCTGGGATGTTGGTGAAATATCCTGGCTCCACCCCAGAGTGCCCACATAAGCCTCTGAAGAGACTTTTGTTCTATCCAAGGAGACTACTTTACCATAACAAAACATTTAGCAAATGTGTTTGCTAACGGCTAGATTACGAGTCTTGCGTTAGTCTTAAAAAGCAGCGTTGAGAGGTCCCAACACTGTTTTTTAACGCCCGCTGGTATTATGAGACTGGCAGGTACAGGTGTACCTCTCACTTTTCTTCTGCGACTCGAGCTTACCGCAAATCCCCTTACATCAATTGCGTATCCTATCTTTTTAATGGGACTTGCCTAACATCGGTATTACGAGTCATGGAAGAAGTAAGCGGTAGACCCTCTCCTGTCAAGACTCCTACCCCATTTAAAAGTCAGTAGTTAAGAGTTTTATGGGCTAACCCCGTAACATAAAACTCTTAACTAAAGTGCTACAAAGTATACTAACACCCATAAACTACCGATTAACCCCTATACAGAGGCCCCCCCACATCGGAAACTCTTAAATAAAGTTTTTAACCCCTAATCTGCCTACCGGACATCGCCACCACTGTAATAAATATATTAACCCCTAAACCGCTGCACTCCCGCCTCGAAAACACTAGTTAAATTTTATTAACCCCTAATCTGCCGTCCCTAACATCGACGCCACCTATCTACATTTATTAACCCCTAATATGCCGCATCCAACGTCGCCGCTACTATATTAAATTTATTAACCCCTAAACCTAAATCCTAACCTAAATTACAATTACACCTAACACTACACTAGCATTAAATTAATTACCTAAACTAATTACAATTAACTACAATTAAATTAAATAAACTAAAGTACAAAAAACCACACTAAATTACAGAAAATAAAAAAATAATTACGAGAATTTTAAACTAATTACACCTAATCTAATCCCCCTAATAAGATAAAAAAGCCCCCCAAAATAATAAAATTCCCTACCCTATACTAAATTACAAATAGCCCTAAAAAGGGCTTTTTGCGGGGCATTGCCCCAAAGTAATCAGCTCTTTTACCTGTAAAAAAAAATACAATACCCCCCAACATTAAAACCCACCACCCACACTCCCAACCCTACTCTAAAACCCATCCAATCCCCCCTTAATAAAACCTAACACTACCCCCTTAAAGACCACCCTACCTTGAGCCGTCTTCACCCAGTCGGGCACAAGTGGTCCTCCAGAGGGGCAGAAGTCTTCATCCGATCCGGGCAGAAGAGGACCTCCAGACGGGCAGAAGGCTTCAGCCAGGCGGCATCTTGAAGCCATCCGACGCGGAGCATCCTCTTCTTCCGACGGCTAAGACTGAATGAAGGTTCCTTTAAATGATGTCATCCAAGATGGCGTCCCTTGAATTCCGATTGGCTGATAGGATTCTATCAGCCAATCGGAATAAAGGTAGGAAAAATCCTATTGGCTGATGCAATCAGCCAATAGGATTGAACTTAAATCCTATTGGCTGATCCAATCAGCCAATAGGATTGAGCTTCCATTCTATTGGCTGTTCCAATCAGCCAATAGAATGCAAGCTCAATTCTATTGGCTGATTGCATCAGCCAATAGGATTTTTCCTACCTTTATTCCGATTGGCTGATAGAATCCTATCAGCCAATAGGAATTCAAGGGACGCCATCTTGGATGACGTCATTTAAAGGAACCTTCATTCAGTCTTAGCCGTCGGAAGAAGAAGATGCTCCACGTCGGATGGCTTCAAGATGGACCCGCTCCGCTCCGGATGGATGAAGATAGAAGATGCCGCCTGGATGAAGCCTTCTGCTCGTCTGGTAGGTACAGCTGTACTGCACACTTTTTTGGCCGTACCGCAAATTAACTTACGCAATTTTCGTAAAGTCTTTTTTCAATGGGACTTCCATAGCGCCAATATTACAAGCTTTTTTTGGAGGCCAAAAAGTGAGCGGTACAGCCTATCCCGCAAGATTCATAACACATTCTAAAGTTAGTAGTTATGAGTTTTACGCTACAAAGCTGTAGCATAAAACTCATAACTAAAGTGCTAAAAAGTACACTAACACCCATGAACTAACTATTAACCCCTAACCCAAGGCCCTCCATAATCACAAACATTAAAATAAAATTATTAACCCCTAATCTTCCACTCCCAACATTGCCACCACTAGAATAAAAATATTAACCCCTAAACTGCCACACTCCTGCCTCGCAAACAATAGTTAAATATTATTAACCCCTAATCTGCCGCCCCCAACGTCGCCGCCACTATACTAAAAATATTAACCCCTAAACCTAAGTCTAACCCTAACACCCCCTAACTTAAATTTAATTAAAATAAATCTAAAGAAAACCTACTATTAATAACTAAATAATTCCTATTTAAAACTAAATACTTACCTGTAAAATAAACCCTAAGCTAGTTACAATATAACTAATAGTTACATTTTATCTAGCTTAGGGTTTATTTTTATTTTACAGGCAAGTTTGTATTTATTTTAACTAGGTAGAATAGTTACTAAATAGTTATTAACTATTTACTAACTACCTAGCTAAAATGAATACAAATGTACCTGTAAAATAAAACCTAACCTGTCTTACACTAACACCTATATAATACAAATGCCTACATTACAAAAAACCCCCACTAAATTACACAAAATAAAAAACAAATTACAAGATATTTAAACTAATTACACCTAATCTAATAGCCCTATCAAAATAAAAAAGCCCCTCCTAAAATAAAAAAATACTACCCTAAACTAAACTACCAATAGCCCTTAAAAGGGCATTTTGCGGGGCATTGCCCCAAAGATATTAGCTCTTTTACCTGTAAAAAAAATACAAACAACCCCCCAACAGTAAAACCCACCACCCACACAACCAACCCCCCAAATAAAACCCTAACTAAAAAAACCTAAGCTCCCCATTGCCCTGAAAAGGGCATTTGGATGCACATTGTCCTTAAAAGGGCATTTAGCTCTCTTGCTGCCCAAACCCTAATCTAAAACTAAAACCCACCCAATAAACCCTTAAAAAACCTGACACTAACCCCTGAAAATCCACTTACAGTTTTGAAGACCGGACAACCAACCTCAACAAAGCCAGGAGAAGTCCTCAACGAAGCGGCAAGAAGTCCTCAATGAAGCCGGGAGAAGTCTTCATCCAAGCACGGAGAAGTGGTCCTCCAGACAGGAAGAAGTCTTCATCCAGACGGCATCTTCTATGTTCATCCATCCGGCGCGGAGCAGGTTCATCTTCAAGACATCCGGCACGGAGCATCCTCTTCTTACGATGACTCCCGAAGAATGAAGGTTCCTTTAAGTGACAACATCCAAGATGGCGCCCCTTAGATTCCAATTGGCTGATAGAATTCTATCAGCCAATCAGTATTAAGGTTGAAAAATCCTATTGGCTGATGCAATCAGCCAATAGGATTGAACTTCAATGCTATTGGCTGATCCAATCAGCCAAAAGGATTGAACTTGCATTCTATTGGCTGTTCCGTGCCGGATGTCTTAAAGATGGACCCGTTCTGCGCTGGATGGATGATGATAGAAGATGCCGTCTGGATGAAGACTTCTGCCCATCTGGAGGACCACTTCTGCCAGCTTGGATGAAGACTTCTCCCGGCTTCGTTGAGGACTTCTTGCCGCTTCGTTGAGGACTTCTCCCGGCTTCGTTGAGGATGGATGTCCGGTCTTCAAAACTGTAAGTGGATCTTCGGGGGTTTGTGTTAGGTTTTTTTAAGGGTTTATTGGGTCGGTTTTAGTTTTAGATTAGGGTTTGGGCAGCAATAGAGCTAAATCCCCTTTTAAGGCCAATGCCCATCCAAATGCCCTTTTCAGGGCAATGGGGAGTTCAGGTTTTTTTAGTTAGGGTTTTATTTGGGGGGGGGGGTGGTTGTGTGGGTGGTGGGTTTTACTGTTGGGGGGTTGTTTGTATTTTTTTTACAGGTAAAAGAGCTGATTTCTTTGAGGCAATTCCCCGCAAAAGGCCCTTTTAAGGGCTATTGGTAGTTTAGGCTAGGGTTTTTTTTTATTTTGGGGGGGCTTTTTTATTTTGATAGGGCTATTAGATGAGGTGTAATTAGTTTAAATATCTTGTAATTTGTTTTTTTATTTTGTGTAATTTAGTGTTTGTTTTTTTTGTAATTTAGGTATTTGCATTTAATTTAGTTAATTGTATTTAATTTAGGTAATTTATTTAATTGTAGTATAAGGTTAGGTGTTATTGTAACATAGGTTAGGTTTTATTTTACAGGTAAATTTGTATTTAGCTAGGTAGGTAGTAAATAGTTAATAACTATTTAGTAACTATTCTACCTAGTTAAAATATATACAAACTTGCCTGTAAAAAATAAATAAACCCTAAGCTAGCTATAATGTAACTATTAGTTATACTGTAGCTAGCTTAGGGTTTATTTTACAGGTAAGTATTTAGTTTTAGATAGGAATTATTTCGTTATTAATAGTAGGTTTTCTTTAGATTTATTTTAATTATATTTAAGTTAGGGGTGTTAGGGTTAGGGTTAGACTTAGGTTTAGGGGTTAATAACTTTAGTATAGTGGCGGCGACGTTGGGGGCGACAGATTAGGGGTTAATAAATGTAGGTAAGTGGCGGAGATGTTAGGGGTGGCAGATTAGGGGTTAATAATATTTAACTAGTGTTTGCGAGGCGGGAGTATGGCGGTTTAGGGGTTAATATGTTTATTATAGTGGCGGCAACGTTGGGGACGGCAGATTAGGGGTTAATAAATGTAGGTAGGTTGCAGCGACATTGGGGGCGGGAGATTAGGGGTTAATAAATATAATGTAGGTGTTGGCGATGTCCGGAGCGGCAGATTAGGGGTTAATAAGTATAATGCAGGTGTCTGTGATGTTGGGGCAGCAGATTCGGGGTTAATAAGTGTAAGACTAGGGGTGTTTAGACTCTGGGTTTATGTTAGGGTGTTAGGTGTAAACATAAATTTAGTTTCCCCATAGGAATCAATGGGGCTACGTTACGGAGCTTTACGCTGCTTTTTTGTAGGTGCTAGGCTTTTTTTCAGCCGGCTCTCCCCATTGATGTCTATGGGGAAATCGTGCACGAGCACGTACAACCAGCTCACCACTGACTTAAGCAACGCTGGTATTGGAGTGCGGTATGGAGCTCAATTTTGCTCTACGCTCACTTCTTGCCTGTTAACGCCGGGTTTATAAAAACCTGTAATACCAGCGCTGTAGGTAAGTGAGCAGTGACAATAATGTGCAAGTTAGCACCGCACCCCTCTTACCACAAAACTCGTAATCTAGCTGATAAGATAGCATTAGCAGGTCTGTTTAACCTGCAGCCTCAGCTCATTGTTATGGGAATGTACTGTAGATAGTTTTACTGAGCAAAATCAGCTATTTCAAATGCAAAAATAAAGACAAATGAACAATTTCCTATATATTTGATACTATAATAAGAGGAAACATATTTTATAGTAAAATTTCCCCCAGCAGTTTAATAAGCATCTATGAATCTAACCTACTATGGAAGATATTGTGCGCTAACATCACTCAATTTTTATTTATATTTTTCTTCTGTGTACTCTACATTTTGTTAATTGATAAATATAAACTAATAATATTTCTTTTTTAAAGCATTCTCACTTTACAGCATGTTTTACAGCTGCCTTTTGTACAGTAGTGTATATGTGTATGTATGCCTGAAGTCTTTCATTAAAATTGTATAAAACAGAGTTAAATAAAAAAACTCTACTACTTGAGCACATTTTATGTGCTCCTTTGGCTTTGTGCTTGAGCGTTACCCAACATGAATTTTATTGTGCGCCCCTTTAAAAGTCTATTATGTGAAGTAAATATTGCACCTGTGCTATTGGACAGATAGATAACTTTTCTACTTATAATTGTACTTGTCATACTTGTTCAAACGTAATTCATATAATATCAACAGCAAATGCTATATACTGTGGGTACAGGCTGGAAAAAACACCTAGTACGACCTGTATAGCAAAAGGTTTTTTTCAGGTTGCCAATGGACATGTTGGATCAAGCGACATATCCCAAAATTAGGCATGTTCTGTATTTGTTTTCTTCCTACAGAGGCTGGGGTGCAGAACCCTGACAGTGATTGGTTAATACATGCATGAGCTAATGTATATCTGTCCCTAATTTTACATACTATGTAAAGTAACATAAACAACATTTAAAAGGCTATTCAAGGGGTGTGTCCGTGGCCTGCAAAACAATTTAATATTTTCCTTACTCTATAACATGTTTAAAAAAACTTCTGCTTCTAAAACATTTATTTTGTGTGCAGATATTTTGCAATGTAGTGAATTATTTCTAATGCATAAATAAAAATAACTTCAATCTACCTTTAAACTCAAAATGTAATTCCTTATAAACAGTTTAAATATGCTTAATTTTGCCTGCTTTTTGTGTAATTAATATCTGAAAAGTCGTTTTTCCAATGCACCCAGAGAGGTTGGAGTGTACTTTGTAATTCAGAACATGGCACTCCTACATGATGCGCAGTGATTGCTTGATATGTGCATTTATATCTTTCCTTCGATGGCTATAGCAAATTAAAAAATATACATACTAGAGGTTTTCAAGAGGTGTTTTCCTTAATTACAAAACCATGCAAGATGACAGTGTTAAATTAATCTTAACATTTATTTAATTCAGTGATTAATTTCTGAGACATGTATGGAAAACAAACTAATGTACATTTGAGTGGGTAAAAAGGAGCTAGATATATAATACAATTATTATATTTTTATCAAAAAATATTGCAAAGAAAGTCCTTGTGGGCTCACAATAGCTCAAAGTTTAATATATCTTTATTGTCTCCTGTTTCTTTTTTTTAAAAAATTAAGCGACCAGAAGATAGACTGATTCGCCTTATTAATTATGCAGAGGACAAATCTGCTGCATAACAATAAATAGATATTATTAATTCATTACATAGACATTAAGTGTCCCAAGGCTTCATTTTAAAAGTGTGCACTGTCTGGTGAGCAATAAAGAAATGAGTGGTCTTTTCTGCTGTCTGCTCTAAGGTGTAGCTAATATCCTTACTTTGCCACTGGGGTTATACGTCCCACATAACTTTAGTTACAAGATGTAGCAGGTGGCAGAAAGATCCAGGCTATGCACCTCTGGTTTTAATGTCTTCTTTCTTACCAGTCATAATGAGCTACACTTAATAAGCTGTGACAAATATGACAAGTTCCTTTGTTATTGGGACCTTCTTATTTGCTAACATGCAAAATCTCTACACAATTTAGTAGTGAATAAACTCCTTAGGCTTTTATAAGAATTGACAATTAACACGCTCGCCGTTTGAACCATTTGGAAAGCCTGAAAATGTGATTATTTTCTATTACCGAAAATCACCATTTTTTCAGACTTAAAGGGATAGTCTAGTCAAAATTAATCTTTCATGATTCAGATAGAGCAGGCAATTTTAAGCTACTTTCTAATTTACTCCTATTATCACGTTTTCTTCATTCTCTTGGTATCTTTATTTGAAAAGGCAAGAATGTAAAGCGTAGGAGCCGGACCATTTTTAGTTCAGCACCTGGGTAGCACTTT
The DNA here is from genome assembly GCF_027579735.1 of Bombina bombina. Classification (NCBI taxonomy): domain Eukaryota; kingdom Metazoa; phylum Chordata; class Amphibia; order Anura; family Bombinatoridae; genus Bombina; species Bombina bombina. The sequence goes on along the minus strand of NC_069507.1, from coordinate 233,911,479 downwards.
CTGATTGGTGTCTAAATGTAGCCACCAATCAGCAAGCACTACCCAGGTGCTGAACCAAAAATGGTCCGGCTCCTAAGTTTACATTCAAATAAAGATACTAAGAGAACAAAGAAAAAATGATAATAGGAGTAAATTAGAAAGTAGCTTAAAATTGCATGCTCTATCTGAATCATGAAAGTTTAATTTTGAGTGGACTATTCCTTTAAAGGCCCATTATAGCCAAAAAATGACATTCTCTAATCTGTTAGAGCATGCCACTTTAGGACCTTTAACCCTGTTGACCATATAAACAGGGCTTTATTCTGAAATGTACTGCAGACTATTTCAAATGAAGCACATTTGTACTATATTTGTAATAATATTTCATTTAAAATTTAGTATTGCTTCATTAATATGTTTTAAATTGCTTGAGACCAGCTGCTGGTTCAATGATTGGCTGTGTGCACAAACCAGAGGTCACATGACATAACTGCACACATGAATATAAGGAAACACTGATGACTTTTAATTGCAGCACATAATAAAAGGTGCTGAATGCATTTGACAGTTTTTCACAGCTAGAGGGCATTAGTTCATGTGTGCCATATTGATAACATTATCCTCACACCCGTGGAGTTACTTATGAGAGGGCACTGATTGGCTAAAATGCAAGTCTGTCAAAAGAACTGAAATAAGGAGGCAGTCTGCAGATTCTTAGATACAAGGTTGTCACAGAGGTAAAACGTGTATTAATATAACAGTGTTGGTTATGCACAACTGGGGAATGGGTAATAAATGGATTATCTGTCTTTTTAAACAATACAAAATCTGGAGTAACTTCAGTTTGTTAAGCTGAACAGTCAGACTAGCCACTTAACATGAACTGTTTTCAAAGGCAAGTACTGAACACACTCTACTAGAGTTTGTTGCTATTGTTAGTGTCTCTGAAGGCTGCAGTTGTGTGGTGTCTCTGCCTTCATGATAAAGACTACTAATAGATGTGTGAGTTGCATTTTTAGAGTGAGGGAGAGTACAGCAAAAGCCCCTTACAGCTGCAAGTCACTGAGTTGGAATCTCCATTCAAAGGAGGATGGCCTGACCTTCATTCATAAATCCCTGTAGGTGGCTGTTCCACAGGGAACTGCTAATAAAGAACAAGGGTGACATCAATCCCCCGTTAATACAATGCGATTAGCATGAGAAATGTCATAGGGTAGCCACGGCAATCTTACACCCCCATAACAAGAGATATATTATACAAACACGTGTTTCATTTTATAAATATCACTTTACAGAAATGTGTGTTTGTTCCCAATATAATAAGGACCGTCCTACACTTTATCTATAGTGGGATTTTTACCCCTGGAATTACAGTAATGTAGAGGACACTGGAGACAGGAAAGAGACGTCAGCAGCTATATTTGGAAAATCTCTGCATTGCCCCCAGTGTTATTGCCTGAAACAGAAACGGCATAGTGGAGGTTTTATCTATATATTTAAATTGCCAGCGTAGGACAGATTATATGTATAGTTTGGTTCTTTTTATTTCTTGCTAAAATGATAATTTCATGACATAAAAACTTGTTTTCTGAATAAATATATGTTTTACAGCTTGTCTTGGGAATTTTGGAGCACAGTATATCACTGATGCTATCAATGAGCTTGTTTAAACATGCTGTCTCAATTTACACAGCTTATACCACACATTTAACAAAGATTTATTTCTTTTTGGATAAACGTGTGTTCTGTTTGCAATTGTTTGATATCCATGAGAGTATTTTTGTGTATTCTTTTATTAACAAAGATCAAAAGGTTAAACAATAAAGACACATTTTCACAACCTTTGTTGCTCATATTTACCAAGGGTGCCAATATTAGTGGAGGGTACTGTATGTATTTCTAAATAGATATTACTATATATATCGGTATATATCTATACCTATATATAATCATGTGTGTATATATATATAGGTATACAAGGCTCTAGGACACAGGTTAAAAGGTTCTCAGACACAGGTTACAAGGTTCTCGGCACAGGTTACAAGGTTCTCGGCACAGGTTACAAGGCTCTAGTACACAAGTTACAAGATTTTTAGATACAGGTTACACGGCTCTAGTACACAAGTTACAAGATTTTTAGATACAGGTTACAAGGCTCTAGTACACAAGTTACAAGATTTTTAGATACAGGTTACACGGCTCTAGGACACAAGTTAGAAGGCTCTAGGACACAGGTTACAAGGTTCTTGGCACAGGTTACAAGGTTCTCAGGCACAGGTTACAAGGTTCTTGGCACAGGTTACAAGGTTCTCGGCACAGGTTAGAAGGTTCTCGGCACAGGTTAGAAGGTTCTCGGCACAGGTTACAAGGCTCTAGTACACAAGTTACAAGATTTTTAGATACAGGTTACACGGCTCTAGGACACAAGTTAGAAGGCTCTAGGACACAGGTTACAAGGTTCTTGGCACAGGTTACAAGGTTCTCAGACACAGGTTACAAGGTTCTTGGCACAGGTTACAAGGTTCTCAGACACAGGTTAGAAGGCTCTAGGACACAGGTTACAAGGTTCTCAGACACAGGTTAGAAGGCTCTAGGACACAAGTTACAAAATTTTAGATACAGGTTACACGGCTCTAGGACACAAGTTAGAAGGCTCTAGGACACAGGTTACAAGGTACTCAGACACAAGTTAGAAGGCTCTAGGACACAGGTTACAAGGTTCTCAGACACAGGTTTGAAGGCTCTAGGACACATGTTACAAGGTTCTCAGACACAGGTTAGAAGGCTCTAGGACACAGGTTACAAGGTTCTCAGACACAGGTTCGAAGGCTCTAGGACACAGGTTACAAGGCCCTAGTACATAGGTTAAAAGGTTCTCAGACACAGGTTACAAGGTTCTTGGCACAGGTTACAAGGTTCTCAGACACAGGTTAGAAGGCTCTAGGACACAGGTTACAAGGTTCTCAGACACAGGTTAGAAGGCTCTAGGACACAGGTTACAAGGTTCTCAGACACAGGTTCGAAGGCTCTAGGACACAGGTTACGAGGCCTTAGTACATAGGTTAAAAGGTTCTCAGACACAGGTTAGAAGGCTCTAGGACACAGGATAGAAGGTTCTCAGACACAGGTTAGAAGGCTTTAGGACACAAGTTACAAGATTTTAGATACAGGTTACACGGCTCTAGGACACAAGTTAGAAGGCTCCAGGACACAGGTTACAACGTTCTCAGACACAGGTTAGAAGGCTCTAGGACACAGGTTACAAGGTACTCAGACACAGGTTAGAAGGCTCTAGGACACAGTTTACAACTTTCTCAGACACAAGTTAGAAGGCTCTAGGACACAGGTTACAAGGTTCTCAGACACAGGTTAGAAGGCTGTAGGACACAGGTTACAAGGTTCTCAGACACAGGTTAGAAGGCTCTAGGACACAGGTTACAACGTTCTCAGACACAGGTTCGAAGGCTCTAGGACACAGGTTACAAGGTTCTCGGCACAGGTTACAAGGCTCTAGGAAAATTAACTTATTTTACTGCAACAAAATAAGTATTAAAGGGACATTATAATGAAATACTGTAAGTCATAAGAGCACACACATTTTGAACTAATGTCCCTTGCAAACTGTTTACCCCTACAAATATGTTAAACACATAGCTAAAGGTTCACTTAGGAGCCGCACTACATGCCTAGGGAGCCAATTAGCAGCAGCATACACATGTACCCACCAAATCACCAGCTATGTGTGTAACCCTTTTGTTGACAAATTAGTACATTTTATTTTGGCATTATCCCTTAAACAATTTCAGTTATTTATACCTGATATTCTTAGTTCCTCCTATGTCCTGAAAGGAAGAGGTTACAATAGAATTCAGGAGCTCGATACTCCAAGCTATAGCAGGCAGAACATAGTAAGCACAGATCAGTAGAGTTTTATTTATCAGCCAGTCTTTAGGAAACTACCTTATTCGTATGAACTTTTGATGGCTAGTGTTAAAACTAGCAGTTTCTCTGTCAGAAGGACATAAATAAACCCAAATTAAGTTCAACCCAAATCCCAAAGCAAGTACAACCCGCAGAACAGTTTAGTACCAGTGGATAAAGTTAACAATATGTATTTTTTAGTGGCAAAAGTACCACATTTGCTTAAACAGTATTTCAGTTTGATGTGCTCCTGTGTCTGCTAGATAGGGATGGGAGAATGTGTCTATATCGAAAATTCAAATGTTATAACAAATATTACTTTGTATATTCATTTTACACAATCGAATATTGATAAGAACGACATTTCTTTAAAATTAAAAAATCAATGTAATTTTTGATTTTCGAATGTTGCTTTTACATTTCCAATGTTGCTTTCGATATGGAGTTTTGTTTTCAAATAAAATTTAGCTTTCAAATAAAATTAATGCTTTTGATTTTGAATAATCATAATAGTTCAAATAAACACATTTGTATTTCAAATGTGTATATTCAATATATTCTGAACATTTGAAATCGAATGTTGAAATTTCGAATCACATACATTAATTTGAATAGAAATCGAATTTTGACATTTCGAATCGCATAAATGAATTGAATGTTATAGCTCACAGAACGCATACATAAAATTTGAATGTATAAAACAAATATTATTGGATGTTAATTCAACTTAAAAAAACAATCGGCTAGATTACGAGTTTTGCGGTAAACTGAAAAAGCAGCAAAGGTCCTAACGCTGCTTTTTCACTACCGCTGCTATTACAAGTCTTGCAGGTTTAGGGGCACCGCACACTTTTTTGGCCTTACCGCAAACCGACTTACATAAACTTCGTAAACCCTTTTTTCTATGGGACTTCCAATAGCCCCGGTATTATGAGTCTGTCCAGGAAGGCCAAAAAGTGAGCGGTACACCCTCTACCTATCAAGATTCCTAACGCATTCTAAAGTCAGTAGTTATGAGTTTTACACTACAACGCTGTAGCATAAAACTCATAACTAAAGTGCTAAAAAGTACACTAACACCCATAAACTACCTATTAACCCCTAAACCGAGGTCTTCCCGCATCACAAACACTATAATAAAAATTTTAACCCCTAATCTGCCGCTCCGGACATCGCTGCCACTATAATAAACATATGAACCCCTAAACCGCCGCACTCCCGCCTCGCAAATACTAGTTAAATATTATTAACCCCTAATCTGACGCCCCTAACATCGCCGCCACCTACATTATACTTATTAACCACTAATCTTCCGCTCCGGACATCTCTGCAACCTACATTATATTTATTAACCCCTAATCTGCTGCCCCCAACATCGCTACCACCTACCTACATTTATTGACCCCTAATCTCCCGTCCCCAACGTCGCCGCCACTATATTAAATGTATTAACCCCTAAACCTAAGTCTAACCCTAACACCCCCTAACTTAAATATAATTTAAATAAATCTAAATAAAAATTCCTATCATTAACTAAATTATTCCTATTTAAAACTAAATACTTACCTATAAAATAAACCCTAAGCTAGCTACAATATAACTAATAGTTACATTGTATCTAGCTTAGGGTTTATTTTTATTTTACAGGCAAGTTTGTATTTATTTTAACTAGGTAGAATAGTTATTAAATAGTTATTAACTATTTAATAACTACCTAGCTAAAATAAATACAAATGTACCTGTAAAATAAAACCTAACCTATGTTACAATAACACCTAACACTACACTGCAATTAAATAAATTCCCTACATTAAATAAATTTAAATAAATTAAATTAAATTAGCTGAATCACACAAAAAAACACTAAATTACAGAAAATAAAAAACAAATTACAGATCTTTAAACTAATTACACCTAATCTAAGAGCCCTATCAAAATAAAAAAGCCCCCCCAAAATAAAAAAATCCCTAGCCTAAACTAAACTACCAATAGCCCTTAAAAGGGCCTTTTGCGGGGCATTGCCCCAAAGAAATCAGCTCTTTTTCCTGTAAAATAAACTACAAACACCCCCCAACAGTAAAACCCACCACCCACACAACCAACCCCCCAAATAAAATACTAACTAAAAAATCCTAAGCTTAAAAGGGCATTTAGCTCTATTGCAGGCCCAAAGCCCTAACCTAAAAAATAAACCCACCCAATACACCCTTAAAAAAATCCTAACACTAACCCCCGAAGATTCCCTTACCGGCAGAAGTCTTCATCCAAGCGGCAAGATGTCCTCAACGAAGCCGGCAGAAGTGGTCCTCCAGACGGGCAGCAGTGGTCCTCCAGACGGGCAGAAGTCTTCATCCAGACGGCATCTTCTATCTTCATCCTTCCGGGCCAGAGCGGGTCCATCTTCACGACATCAGACGCCGAGCATCCTCTTCAAATGACGGCTTCTTCGTAATGAATATCTCTTTAAGTGACGTCATCCAAGATGGTGTCCCTTAGATTCCGATTGGCTGATAGAATTCTATCAGCCAATCGGAATTAAGGTAGAAAAAATCCTATTGCCTATTGGATCAGCCAATAGGATTGAGCTCACATTCCATTGGCTGATTGGAACAGCCAATAGAATGCAAGCTCAATCCTATTGGCTGATTTGATCAGCCAATAGGATTGAAGTTCAATTCTATTGGCTGATCCAATCAGCCAAGGGGATTTTTCTACCTCAATTCCAATTGGCTGATAGAATTCTATCAGCCAATCGGAATCTAAGGGACGCCATCTTGGATGACGTCACTTAAAGAGATATTCATTATGAAGAAGCCGTCGTTTGAAGAGAATGCTCCGAGTCGCATGTCTTGAAGATGGACCCGCTCCGCGCCGGAAGGATGAAGATAGAAGATGCCGTCTGGATGAAGACTTCTGCCCGTCTGGAGGACCACTTCTGCCGGCTTCGTTGAGGACATCTTGTCGCTTGGATGAAGACTTCTTCCGGTAAGTGAATCTTCGGGGGTTAGTGTTAGGATTTTTTTAAGGGTTTATTGGGTGGGTTTATTTTTTACCCATCCAAATGCCCTTTTCAGGGCAATGGGGAGCTTAGGTTTTTTTAGTAAGTATTTTATTTGGGGGGTTTGGTTGTGTGGGTGGTGGGTTTTACTGTTGGGGGGTGTTTGTGTTTTTTTCACAGGAAAAAGAGCTGATTTCTTTGGGGCAAAGCCCCGCAAAAGGCCCTTTTAAGGGCTATTGGTAGTTTAGTTTAGGCTAGGGTTTTTTTTATTTTGGGGGGGGCTTTTTTATTTTGATAGGGCTCTTAGATTAGGTGTAATGAGTTTAAAGATCTGTAATTTGTTTTTTATTTTCTGTAATTTAGTGGTTTTATTTTTGTGATTTAGCTAATTTAATTTAATTTATTGAATTGTATTTAATGTAGGTAATTTATTTAATTGTAGTGTAGTGTTAGGTGTTAGTGTAACTTAGGTTAGGTTTTATTTTACAGGTAAATTTGCATTTATTTTAGCTAGGTAGTTAGTAAATAGTTAATAACTATTTAATAACTATTCTACCTAGTTAAAATAAATACAAACTTGCCTGTAAAATAAAAATAAACCCTAAGCTAGATACAATGTAACTATTGTTAGCTTAGGGTTTATTTTACAGGTAAATATTTAGTTTTAAATAGGAATAATTTAGTTAATGATAGTAAGTTTTATTTAGATTTTTTAAAATTATATTTCCATTAGGGGGTGTTAGGCTTAGGGTTAGACTTAGGTTTAGGGGTTAATAAATTTAATATCGTGGGGGCGGCAGATTAGGGGTTAATAAGTGTAGGTAGGTTGCGGTGACATTGGGGGCGGCAGATTAGAGGTTAATAAATATAATGTAGGTGTTGGCGATGTTGGGGGCAGCAGATTAGGGGTTAATAAGTATAATGTAGGTGGCGGCGATGTCCGGAGCGGCAGATTAGAGGTTAATAAGAAAAATGTAGGTGTCAGCGATGTCGGGGGTGGCAGATTAGGGGTTAATAAGTATAAGATTAGGGGTGTTTAGACTCAGGGTTCATGTTAGGGTGTTAGGTGTAAACATAAAATTTGTTTCACCATAGGAATCAATGGGGCTGCGTTAATGAGTTTTACGCTGCTTTTTTGCAGTTGTTAGACTTTTTCTCACCCAGCTCTCCCCATTGATGTCTATGGGGAAGTCGTGCACGAGCACATACAACCAGCTCACCGCTGACTTAAGCAGCACTGATATTGGAGTGCGGTATGGAGCTCAATTTTGCTCTATGCTCCCTTCTTGCCTGTTAACGCCGGGTTTCAGAAAACTCATAATACCAGCGCTGTAGGTAAGTGAGCGGTGAGAAAAAACTGCTCGTTAGCACCACACAGCTCCTAACGCAAAACTCGTAATCTAGACGAATATTTGAAATTACATGCATGAATGTATAAAAATTTGTTTTGCATTTCGAATGTTGCAAAATATTCACCCATCCCTACTGCTGGACATCACTACAAATGAATGGACAAGTTTGTGAGGGGAAATAGCCATAGGGATTGATTGATTGATTGATTGATTGACATGAAAGTCAAAATGAAACCTTTATGGATCAAATAGGCCATGCAGTTTAGAGAGACTTTTCATTTTACTTCTGTTATCACATTTACTTTGTTCTATTGGTATCCTTTGATGAACAGCATACCTAGGTAGGCTCAGGAACAGCATTGTACCACTGAGAGCTAGCTGTTTATTGGTGGCTACACACATGCTTCTTGTCATTGGCTCACCAGATGGGTCCAACTAGCTCACAGTAACGCACTGCTTCTCTGGAGCTAACTGTAACTGTATGATTAACACCTTTGCAGGGGTTAAACACCTAGCTATATGAATGCAACATTGAAATGATACAGGGAGTGCAGAATTATTAGGCAAATGAGTATTTTGACCACATCATCCTCTTTATGCATGTTGTCTTACTCCAAGCTGTATAGGCTCGAAAGCCTACTACCAATTAAGCATATTAGGTGATGTGCATCTCTGTAATGAGAAGGGGTGTGGTCTAATGACATCAACACCCTATATCAGGTGTGCATAATTATTAGGCAACTTCCTTTTCTTTGGCAAAATGGGTCAAAAGAAGAACTTCACAGGCTCAGAAAAGTCAAAAATAGTGAGATATCTTGCAGAGGGATGCAGCACTCTTAAAATTGCAAAGCTTCTGAAGCGTGATCATCAAACAATCAAGCGTTTCATTCAAAATAATCAACAGGGTCGCAAGAAGCGTGTGGAAAAACCAAGGCGCAAAATAACTGCCCATGAACTGAGAAAAGTCAAGCGTGCAGCTGCCAAGATGCCACTTGTCACCAGTTTGGCCATATTTCAGAGCTGCAACATCACTGGAGTGCCCAAAAGCACAAGGTGTGCAATACTCAGAGACATGGCCAAGGTAAGAAAGGCTGAAAGACGACCACCACTGAACAAGACACACAAGCTGAAACGTCAAGACTGGGCCAAGAAATATCTCAAGACTGATTTTTCTAAGGTTTTATGGACTGATGAAATGAGAGTGAGCCTTGATGGGCCAGATGGATGGGCCCGTGGCTGGATTGGTAAAGGGCAGAGAGCTCCAGTCCGACTCAGACGCCAGCAAGGTGGAGGTGGAGTACTGGTTTGGGCTGGTATCATCAAAGATGAGCTTGTGGGGCCTTTTCGGGTTGAGGATGGAGTCAAGCTCAACTCCCAGTCCTACTGCCAGTTTCTGGAAGACACCTTCTTCAAGCAGTGGTACAGGAAGAAGTCTGCATCCTTCAAGAAAAACATGATTTTCATGCAGGACAATGCTCCATCACACGCGTCCAAGTACTCCACAGCGTGGCTGGCAAGAAAGGGTATAAAAGAAGAAAATCTAATGACATGGCCTCCTTGTTCACCTGATCTGAACCCCATTGAGAACCTGTGGTCCATCATCAAATGTGAGATTTACAAGGAGGGAAAACAGTACACCTCTCTGAACAGTGTCTGGGAGGCTGTGGTTGCTGCTGCACGCAATGTTGATGGTGAACAGATCAAAACACTGACAGAATCCATGGATGGCAGGCTTTTGAGTGTCCTTGCAAAGAAAGGTGGCTATATTGGTCACTGATTTGTTTTTGTTTTGTTTTTGAATGTCAGAAATGTATATTTGTGAATGTTGAGATGTTATATTGGTTTCATTGGTAAAAATAAATAATTGAAATGGGTATATATTTGTTTTTTGTTAAGTTGCCTAATAATTATGCACAGTAATAGTCACCTGCACACACAGATATCCCCCTAAAATAGCTATAACTAAAAACAAACTAAAAACTACTTCCAAAACTATTCAGCTTTGATATTAATGAGTTTTTTGGGTTCATTGAGAACATGGTTGTTGTTCAATAATAAAATTAATCCTCAAAAATACAACTTGCCTAATAATTCTGCACTCCCTGTAAAATGCTCTAACAAATTTTCTTTTTTACATGTTTATGTCCCATTAAAGTGGGTGAACTGTAAGTTATGGGGGACTGTGGAACAGGGGTGCAGGTGGTTTGGCACATAGATAGATATTATATTCCTGTTTATATGTTTTTTTGTACTGTACCCACGGATTCTGCAGCACTGAGTATACAGGGGTACTTTAAATAAAGACAAGGCAAGGAAGTTAAAGAGAATAGTTATAGGACCCTGATCCCTAGAGTGCTCAATAAAAGCTGTAGTGGAAACAGGAAGTAGTTTCAGTAATGATTCTATGTATAATGGTCTTGAATTCTTTGAGATATAGGAAATATGCAGTCAAAATTGCACAGAATTAAGAAAAAATGTACTCTATGGAGAACTAAATATATTTAACTTGACACAAAGTTAGAATTGCATGTGCCACATATAGGGGCATATCTATCATTGTCTAGTTGGACAAAGTTCACAGGTAGTGAACCTGCCTGCATGGGATTGCAACAACAGATCCCCATATTTATCATTGCATGAGTGGATGCTTTTGCAATGCCCTCCTCTGCCTTCAGCAACTAATAGCAGTAGACCAGGGCTTGTCAATCACCCAGGTCAAATCAGTCCAGAGTGAACTGAATCTGCCATCTCTAAGGTGTTAGAGAGGGTTTGTAAAACACTGGTTTAAACTGCTGCTTTCTAAATATCAGTTACAGGCTCACAAGAGTGAGCCGTCAACCATTTGGGAAATTCGTCCTTTGATAATTCTGCCCCATAGTAAAGGAGAATATGATTCCCATAATCCCCATCTGTGGCTTTCCTAGCAATACAATTCTCTACATACATTCCGCAACATGTCTGAATTTCCCATACCTCCCAACATTTGTGGGTGCATATCAGGGACACAGGAGGTTGATTGGGGCCTTTCACCATTTTGTGGGTGGAGCCGCATTGCATTGGAAGAGGTATTAGTAGCAGAAATAGCAAGGTTCTTATGCCACTTCACAGATCATTAGTTAGACTAAATCTGGAATACTGTGTACAGTTCTGGAGACCATATCTTCAGAAAGATATAAATAAATTAGAAGCTGTCCAAAAGAAGCCAGAGACTTCCGGGAGGAGGTGGAACATGTGGGAAGCCTGCAGCTTTGCACACTGATCTGAGGAGTGGAGAACGCTGACCGCAAAGCGCAGTTTGTCCTTGGCCGAGACTGGTCGACTGGCCCGGACTGAGGGAGTGGTTCCTAGCACCACGGAAGTCACAATTACAACAGGGGGCTCCAGTGGTTGGATCAGCTACGGAGAGTTGGAGAAGGAGCCAAAGTCAAAGCAAGGCATAAGCAAGCCGTAACCAAGCCGCAAGTAACCCGGGATTGGACCTGGCAGCTACTGGGAGGTGAAGGATGGTGTTAAATCCACAGCTTTCAGAAAGTACTTGACGGTGCTTCTGAATACACAAAAAGTAGCATTTGATGAATGGACGCTCTGCAGGTACTCCTTTTTTTTTTTTTTTTTTTTTTTTTTTTTTACTATGCTACATATAGAGACCAATTGGTAAGGAAATAGAGACTGGCCCCGCTATATGTCAGGCAATAAACAGACATATTGATAGCTGGACTTTATAAAGGTCTGTGGGTGAATAGAGGTGGAGTACTGCTCTTACGTATATATAAGAAGCAGTTGAGAGCATAGTCTGGGCAAAAGCCTTAGAGAAAAAGTGGGAACTGACTGTCTTATCTTCTATCTATAATGTTTGGTGCTCCCATAACCCGTTAGGGTAGGAGCATATGATGCAAATAACCAAAGAGGCTTGGTAATATAGAAAGTATAAAGGCAAGTTACCTAGACGGAGAGCTTGGATTAATACCCGACTTCTCAACCACTATATATAATATCTGGGGCTCCAATAACCCATTAGGGTAGGAGCGAAGAGACTGACAGAAGGTATAAAGTGCTGAATATTCCCATAACCCAGCAGGGTAGGAGACTGTGAAGTAATTGGCCTAATTATAAATAAAGCCAGCCTAGATACCCAGGTGGAAAACCCAAGGGAACTTATTCTATAAATTACTGCTCCCAAAACCAGAAGGTAGTCGCAAGGGAATGGATAAAGGAACAAGAGGCAGATTAATGGCCGTGAGTGCCCTGGTAACGTCTTTCGTGGACTGTAAAGTGGACTTGATAACATATGTTATATCAGGAACTCAGGTGACAATGACGGGGTACCTGTGGATTTGAGAAATATTGGTCTTATAATAGAACCACTCCTGGTAGGAACCAATAACAGTGCAAGAAATTATAGGGAGTAAAAATGGCCAAAACCAATAAAGCGCCAGGCCCTGATACATTGCCAGTAGAGTTTTATAGAATCCTAACTGAACAGATTATCCCAATTTTGCATAAATTATTTAATAGCTATTATATTAAAGGAGAGCCATGTTTTAGGAGTTTCGCCACATCCAACATTACATTAATACTTAAGGAAGCTAAAGACCCAGAAAAGACAGCATCTTATAGGCCAATATCTTTATTGAATTTTGACAATAAATTATTGTCCTTAATTGTTGCCAAACGGCTGAAATCAACTCTTAAATTCTTAATACAGGATAATCAAACAGGTTTTATACCCGGTAGAAATCCAGTTAAAAATATTCGTAAAACTATGTTAATTATTTAATCCGTTTGGAATCGGAAGAAAAATAAACAGGGGGAGGTATGTTGGATGCGGCGATACTAACAGTAGACGCAGAGAAAGCGTTTGATTGTATTAATTGGGAGCACTTATTTGATACATTGAGGGAATTTGGTTTTTATGGTAATTTCACTAGATATATTTCCCTAATATATAATTTTGCAATAATAATCAATGGCTCGATAACTGAAAGATTTACATTATATAGGGGAACGAGACAGGGGTGTTCCCTTATCACCTTTACTTTTTAACCTTTCAATAGAACCTTTGACAATATTATTAAGACAAAATTTAGAGGGTATTTCAGTGGGGGGGGGGCATAAGTTTGAAATTTTATTGTATGCTGACGAGCTCTTAATTTATTTAAGTAATTTAGGGGAGTCACTGCCTAAACTCCTAATAGACATACAGACATTTAGTGCTATATCGGGGTATAGAATCAATTTAGGTAAATCAGTATTATTGTGGTCTAACAACCCTCTGAAATTTACAGTAAATCCTCCCTTCAAAGAGGTAAAGCAAATAAAATACTTGGGAATTATACTATCAGTAAATCTTTTAGAGTGGTATGATTAAAATTTCCCAAAATTCTTTCGAGAATGTAAAGGAAGATTGGAGAAGTGGGGGAAGCTACCAATAGGAATAATACCCCGGGTGATACTTATAAAAAACATTATATTCCCAAAAGTACTATATTTACTACAAAATATACCAATTCTCTAAAAAAAGGAGGATATAATCAGATTTAATCAACTTTGCTCTAAGTTTATTTGGAGGAAAGAAAGTCCGAATTTCAGCTACTAAACTAATGAGCTCTAAGGAAGCAGGAGGTTTAGCACTCCCCAATATTAAAGAATATAATTATGCTGCATTATTAAAAGTAGCAATAGCTTGGATTACTGAACAGGAGTATATCACATTTCTTCAGTGTGAAACTAATATGGTATCCCCCTATGATCTTAGAGCTATTTTCCATTGTCCTAAAGGTAAAATTCCAAAAAAGGATCAAGAAATGTATTTCCTTTAAAAATATAGTGATAGCATGGCAAAAATATGGTATATAAATTAAAATAAATCCATTCTGTACCAAATTTTTTACAATATTCGGCAATCCAGAATTTTTTTCCGGGAACTTCTCAAGCAATCTTTAAACAGTGGAAAAGTAAGGGATTAATATACATAAAACAATTGTTGAAACCTGAATTGGTGGTTAATTATTTTCAATATATAGTGAATCTATTCAAGTTACATAAAAATGACTTTTTTGCATACCTTCAAATTAGACATTTCATTAATAGTCGTATATTGCAATATAAGCCAGACTGGTCGAGCGGATATTTAGGCAACAGGATTAAGCTTTACAAAGCTGGGCTCCATTCAATATCCAATTTATATAAATTGATCCATGCAAATTCAGACAGTAAACAAATAGAAGAAATTAGGATTAAGTGGCAAAAAGATGTTTTAAATATAGAGGTCATATGGATACAAGAGAGCATAAAACTGATAAATAAACCTTGGGTCCCTACTAGATGGCGTGAATCTCACTTAAAACTATTGAATAAGGCCTACATAACAATAAATTAGTTAAATAAGTGGTATAAAGTCAAGCAAACTTGCCCTAAATGCAGAGCAGGGACAGCAGATCTTGTCCACTACTTTTGACTGTGCCCCAAATTGTTACAATTGTGGTCTCAAATTAATTATTGGCTTAGAGAAATATTGGTGATAGAAAAAGAGATCGAAGAATATCAAGTTTTCTTTTTAGTAAAATACTCTGAACATCACAGGAATAATGAATTGATTAACACAATTATATTAGTATCTAGGAATCTAATATTGAAAAATTGGAAGTCATTTATCCTGCCAAAATTTGTTTTTAATTTTTTTTAAATAGTATTTTATTACAATGCATGATGGAACAATACATGGTTCAACAGCCAACAAATACGCAATTAAAATGCTTTTTCAAGAAATGGATACCAGTAATTAAATCATTGCCTACAAAAAGAGTTAGTCAGACCACTCAATAAAACAGAATATGTCCTTCAAAATATAAATGCAGGGCACTTCCCAGGGTTTTGGTTAGATATGTAAGGTTTTTTTTTCTCCTCGCCTCCCCCCCCCATCATAACAATTCAACGGTATGGACCTTGATGTCAAGTAAAAGATAGAGGAAAATATATGTAAGTGGAATCACAATTAACTTAAAGATAGAATAGAACAATAAAGAATATATCAATAAGACTGTAAGGGAATCTGTTGGAGCGGGTAATACTCCAACTTAGCTCTCTCAGGTGATAAATCTATAATTAGACAATGGGTACTTTGCATGGAAACATCAAGCAGATTCCTAAGAGTGTATGGAGAAGTGGGTCTTCTTCGGACAAAAATAAATATTATTTGAGGTTTAAATGGGGTCATTGTAGACAACATAATAATTGGATTCAAGGAATTGTGTGTTATTTATGGTTTAGAACTATTTGATTGTCTAAGGGTGACCGGAGAGATGGTTGTTTGTACAACAAACTGGATGAATTCCTATTTTCTATCGGCTAGATTTAGAGTTTGGCGGCCAAAGGGGTGCGTTAGCTACGCGTGCTTTTTTTCCCCCGCACCTTTTAAATACCGCTGGTATTTAGAGTTCACAGAATGGCGGGGTTTCAGTGCGTTAGGCTCCAAAAAGGGAGTGTAGAGCATAATTTAACGCCACTGCAACTCTCGATACCAGCGGTGCTTACGGACGCGGCCAGCTTCAAAAACGTGTTCGTGCACGATTCCCCCATAGAAAACAATGGGGCTGTTTGAGCTGAAAAAAAACCTAACACCTGCAAAAAAGCCGCGTTCAGCTCCTAACGCAGCCCCATTGTTTTCTATGGGGAAACACCTCCTACGTCTGCACCTAACACTCTAACATGTACCCCGAGTCTAAACACCCCTAACCTTACACTTATTAACCCCTAATCTGCCGCCCCCGCTATCGCTGACCCCTGCATATTATTTTTAACCCCTAATCTGCCGCTCCGTACACCCCCGCCACCTACATTATCCCTATGTACCCCTAATCTGCTGCCCTAACATCGCCGACCCCTATATTATATTTATTAACCCCTAATCTGCCGCCCCCAAAGTCGCCTCCACCTAACTACACTTATTAACCCCTAATCTGCCGACCGGACCTGAGCGCTACTATAATAAATGTATTAACCCCTAATCCGCCTCACTCCCGCCTCAATAACCCTATAATAAATAGTATTAACCCCTAATCTGCCCTCCCTAACATCTCCGACACCTAACTTCAATTATTAACCCCTAATCTGCCGACCGAATCTCGCCGCTACTGTAATAAATGGATTAACCCCTAAAGCTAAGTCTAACCCTAACACTAACACCCCCCTAAATTAAATATAATTTAAATCTAACTAAATAAATTAACTCTTATTAAATAAATTATTCCTATTTAAAGCTAAATACTTACCTGTAAAATAAACCCTAATATAGCTACAATATAAATTATAATTATATTATAGCTATTTTAGGATTTATATTTATTTTACAGGTAACTTTGTATTTATTTTAACCAGGTACAATAGCTATTAAATAGTTAAGAACTATTTAATAGCTAAAATAGTTAAAATAATACAAAATTACCTGTAAAATAAATCCTAACCTAAGTTACAATTAAACCTAACACTAACACTATCAATAAATTAATTAAATAAAATACCTACAATTATCTACAATTAAACCTAACACTACACTATCAATAAATTAATTAAATACAATATCTACAAATAAATACAATGAAATAAACTAACTAAAGTACAAAAAATAAAAAAGAACTAAGTTACAAAAAATAAAAAAATATTTACAAACATTAGAAAAATATTACAACAATTTTAAACTAATTACACCCACTCTAAGCCCCCTAATAAAATAACAAAGCCCCCCAAAATAAAAAAATGCCCTACCCTATTCTAAATTAAAAAAGTTCAAAGCTCTTTTACCTTACCAGCCCTGAACAGGGCCCTTTGCGGGGCATGCCCCAAAGAATTCAGCTCTTTTGCCTGTAAAAAAAACACATACAGTACCCCCCCCCAACATTACAACCCACCACCCACATACCCCTAATCTAACCCAAACCCCCCTTAAATAAACCTAACACTAAGCCCCTGAAGATCTTCCTACCTTATCTTCACCATGCCAGGCTCACCGATCCGTCCTCGGAATTCTTGATCCAAGCCTCGGAAGTGTTGATCCAAGCCCAAGCGGGGGGCTGAAGAGTGACGTCCATCCTCGGGCTGAAGTCTGGATCCAAGCGGCGGCTGATGAAATCCATCATCGGGCTGAAGTCGGAAGTCCATCATCGGGATGAAGTCTTCTATCAAGCAGCATCTTCAATCTTCTTTCTTCCGGAGCGGAGAGGAGCCATCTTCTTCCCAGCCGACGCGGATCCATCCTCTTCTAACGACGCCTACTAGCCGAATGACGGTTCCTTTAAATGACGTCATCCAAGATGGTGTCCGTCGAATTCCGATTGGCTGATAGGATTCTATCAGCCAATCGGAATTAAGGTAGGAAAATTCTGATTGGCTGATGGAATCAGCCAATCAGATTCAAGTTCAATCCGATTGGCTGATCCGATCAGCCAATCAGATTGAGCTCGCATTCTATTGGCTGTTCCGATCAGCCAATAGAATGCGAGCTCAATCTGATTGGCTGATACCTTAATTCCGATTGGCTGATAGAATCCTATCAGCCAATCGGAATTCGACGGACGCCATCTTGGATGACGTCATTTAAAGGAACCGTCATTCGGCTAGTAGGCGTCGTTAGAAGAGGATGGATCCGC
Organism: Bombina bombina; assembly: GCF_027579735.1. NCBI lineage: Eukaryota > Metazoa > Chordata > Amphibia > Anura > Bombinatoridae > Bombina > Bombina bombina. The sequence continues at coordinate 233,893,585 of NC_069507.1, read as the reverse complement.
GTCGGCTGAGAAGAAGATGGCTCCGCTCCGCTCCGGAAGAAAGAAGATTGAAGATGCTGCTTGATAGAAGACTTCATCCCGATGATGGATTTCTTCAGCCGCCGCTTGGATCCAGACTTCAGCCCGAGGATGGACGTCACTCTTCAGCCCCCCGCTTGGGCTTGGATCAACACTTCCGAGGCTTGGATCAAGACTTCCGAGGACGGATCGGTGAACCTGGCATGGTGAAGATAAGGTAGGAAGATCTTCAGGGGCTTAGTGTTAGGTTTATTTAAGGGGGATTTGGGTTAGATTAGGGGTATGTGGGTGGTGGGTTGTAATGTTGGGGGGGGGCTATTGTATGTGTTTTTTCTACAGGCAAAAGAGCTGAATTCTTTGGGGCATGCCCCGCAAAGGGCCCTGTTCGGGGCTGGTAAGGTAAAAGAGCTTTGAACTTTTTTAATTTAGAATAGGGTAGGGCATTTTTTTATTTTGGGGGCTTTGTTATTTTATTAGGAGGCTTAGAGTAGGTGTAATTAGTTTAAAATTGTTGTAATATTTTTCTAATGTTTGTAAATATTTTTTTATTTTTTGTAACTTAGTTCTTTTTTATTTTTTGTACTTTAGTTAGTTTATTTCATTGTATTTATTTGTAGATATTGTATTTAATTAATTTATTGATAGTGTAGTGTTAGGTTTAATTGTAGATAATTGTAGGTATTTTATTTAATTAATTTATTGATAGTGTAGTGTTAGGTTTAATTGTAACTTAGGTTAGGATTTATTTTACAGATAATTTTGTAATTATTTTAACTATTTTAGCTATTAAATAGTTCTTAACTATTTAATAGCTATTGTACCTGGTTAAAATAAATACAAAGTTACCTGTAAAATAAATATAAATCCTAAAATAGCTATAATATAATTATAATTTATATTGTAGCTATATTAGGGTTTATTTTACAGGTAAGTATTTAGCTTTAAATAGGAATAATTTATTTATTTATTTAATAAGAGTTAATTTATTTAGTTAGATTTAAATTATATTTAACTTAGGGGGGTGTTAGTGTTAGGGTTAGACTTAGCTTTAGGGGTTAATCCATTTATTACAGTAGCGGCGAGATTCGGTCGGCAGATTAGGGGTTAATAATTGAAGTTAGGTGTCGGCGATGTTAGGGAGGGCAGATTAGGGGTTAATACTATTTATTATAGGGTTATTGAGGCGGGAGTGAGGCGGATTAGGGGTTAATAACTTTATTATAGTAGCGGTGCGGTCCGCTCGGCAGATTAGGGGTTAATAAGTGTAGGCAGGTGGAGGCGACGTTGTGGGGGCCAGATTAGGGGTTAATAAATATAATATAGGGGTCGGCAGTGTTAGGCGCAGCAGATTAGGGGTACATAGCTATAATGTAGGTGGCAGCGGTGTAAGGAGCGGCAGATTAGGGGTTAATAATAATATGCAGGGGTCAGCGATAGCGGGGGCGGCAGATTAGGGGTTAATAAATATAATATAGGGGTCGGCAGTGTTAGGGGCAGCAGATTAGGGGATCATAGGGATAATGTAGGTGGCAGCGGTGTGCGGTCGGCAGATTAGGGGTTAAAAAATTTTAATAGAGTGGCGGCGATGTGGGGGGACCTCGGTTTAGGGGTGCATAGGTAGTTTATGGGTGTTAGTGTACTTTAGAGCACAGTAGTTAAGAGCTTTATAAACCGGCGTTAGCCCAGAAAGCTCTTAACTACTGTTTTTTTTCTGCGGCTGGAGTTTTGTCGTTAGATTTCTAACGCTCACTTCAGCCACGACTCTAAATACCGGCGTTAGAAAGATCCCATTGAAAAGATAGGATACGCAATTGACGTAAGGGGATCTGCGGTATGGAAAAGTTGCGGCTGGAAAGTGAGCGTTAGACCCTTTAATGACTGGCTCCAAATACCAGAGGGCGGTAAAAACCAGCGTTAGGAGCCTCTAACGCTGGTTTTGACGGCTATCGCCCAACTCTAAATCTAGGCCTATGCTTGTTAATAGAAATAATATATAATAGGATAGAAAGAAGTCTGCCATAGTTAATATAAAGTTAAACTGAGGGTGTAAGAACATTTTTAGAAATAAGTGTTGATTATGTAAAGTATGATCTGTTAGTTTATATTCGGTTGGATCATGGAAGAGTCTATAGTATGTTTAGTGGAATGTACATAAGATTTGGTTAGTAAGGAATTTGGATAGTATCTGCTAAACAAATGACCTTAGATTGGGAGAGGTGCCTGCCAGGAGGTCAGATGTAGCATTATTTAGGTTAAGGTTTGCTTATTAAAGACAAAATAAGATTTAATAAGGATTTTTTTTTTTAATCAGATAACAGGTCAAACTGATGTCTTAAAATCTTATAGGAGACATGCTCTGCTGTTGTAGTAGGGGTAAGTAATATGTCATGCTTAGAGCAGAAATATTATAATGGGACAATAAGGAAGTCTATCTAAATTATGTAGTAAGTCAACTGTTTGTTTTTTGATGAATTGAAAGATGTTGGATTATACCATCAGACGTGTTACTGTATGCTTATGTCTGTATATGAAAATTAATAAGAGTTAAAAAAAAAAAGAAGAAGAAGCTGTCCAAAGGATGGCTGCTAATATGGTACATGGTCTAAAATATAAAATGTACAAAGAAAGACTCTATGATCTAAATATGTATAGTTTAGAGGATAGAAGGGAAAGAGGTGACATGATAGAAACCTTCAAATATATGGAGGAACTTAATAAAATAGAAGCTGAAAGCATTTTTCACAAAAAATAAATGCCAAAACAAGGGGTCACAATCTAAAGTTAGAGGGTAGCAGATTCAGGAGAAATTTGATGAAGCATTTTTTTTACAGAAAGGGTGGTGGATTCATGGAATAAACTTCCATTTGAGGTGGTAAACGCAAAGACTGTAAAGGAATTCAAAAATGACTGGGGCATGCATAAGGCTATCCTAAGGAAAATATGGGTAGACTTGATGAGCCTTTTTGGTTCTTATCTACCGTCAAATTCTATGTTTCTATGTATTGGGAGGAGAGGGATCATGGGTGGTCAGTGAATGGGATTGTGGGTGTGTTTGCGTGGTCTGTGGACATGTCAAGGCAGTTTTTGGGTGATTCTGGGTGCTCCATGGGTGACACTTAGGACAATTCTACAAAAAAGGAACATATGCAGCGGTCAAGTCTAGCGGGAACCCATGGGAATGGAGTTCCTGCACTTATTTTGCCGGTGGAACTAAGTTGCTTCTGGACAGAGAACAGAAACACTTCAGTAAACACTACTGCTGCTGGTGGGAGGAGTTGGAGCACAGTCTGGTTAGAGGCATATTGAGATCCTCTAGTAATGGGCAGTACACTAAATGCAAGTCTGTCAGCGGTCCTGCTGTGTGATCACCCTGCACTGTGTGGAACACATGGTGCTTACATTTCTGTGTGGCTTGCTTTGGGTTTATTTTGCTCCCCTCAGCAGAACTAGGACTATTTCATCTTAAGTAGGTGAGACTCTGTTACAGAGGAGGAGTCTGGAGTTGCTGTCAGAAATGGAGGTCTCAGCCCGCCCTGGAAAGGAAGTAGAGGGGAGGAAGGGGAGGAAGGAGGGTGTGAGGAACTGAAGATAAGCTGGCTATGCACCATGTGAGTTAAAAACAAAGTATGGACACCCTGGATCTTAACATTAAACAACAGTTGTGTCTAGTTTAGTTATTTTAAAGTTGTTTTTAAAAAGTTTACTGTTTCACCAAAGAAAAAAATGAGCTTATAAATCAGCAAAGAGTCACTGCCCTTCAAGCTTTGTGCTTTCTATCTGATTGGAATTCCTTTTAATTCTTCCAGAGATAGCTAGGATGAGGTTTGCAAGGGGTAAACATGTGTACACATAAATTAATGCAGTCCTTCCAATTAAATATGTTTGTGAAACATCTTGGCAGTAGGATAAGCCCAATTACTTTGTTATACACCAATAGTATGCGCAGTTTGTTTATCTATGTTGGTGTCTGTATGTCTTATAATTTATGGTTAGCAGGCAAGAGTCTCTGCAGAATGCTGACCTGTTCAAGATAATGTATTTGCTTATGATTCAACATTACCAATTACATCCCAATGTGCAAGGTGACCTGTTTTGCTTTCAATGCTGCTGTGCTCTCATGCCTCCGGCTTTCTTTGCCAGGGTTACTTGCTTTATATTTACTTGGAATACATGTTAATGGTAAAAGAAAATGACACTCAGATGCCTTGTGACCATAATTTTACTTAAAATCACATTATCATTGTTTCTTACTGCATAGTAAGTGCACACACAAACCTTATCAGAGCCTTACAGATTCTGAGAGCCAGGGAGTAACATCTCCTAAAATTTTACTAAAGATCTTAGCTTTTTGAATTATTCAACATCATCTATATACAAAATGCCCCTTCATGTGTTCTAAAAAGTGTGTGTCTGAAATTACAAATAAAAATGTCACCCTTGCCATATAAAAATTTAACCATGGGTGTCAATTCAGTCCTTCATTGGTTTTAATTTGCTTTCATTAACCAGTGTGTACAGATTATATACATATAAATACAGTTTGTGTTTATAAAACAATATTAATTGTGACGGGGTGGAAGTCTTGGTGAGTTCCCACACTTTTTTTTTTGCAGAACTTGACCCCTGGACATATGGCTGTCTCAGAGGGACAGCGGGACAGAGCTCAGAATCAGGGACTGTCCCTCTTAAACAGGGACAGTTGGGAAGTATGACTTCCTCCTTTTACTAAGCCTCTAACTTGGCTTGCTATAGCACCTGTGACATGAGTAATAAATACCTTTAGATTATTTATCAACTAACCGTGTGTGATAAAGAAATAGAGATCACTGCAAAAATGTTTGCACTTCAGAAATGATTGGCTTATGGGTATTGTAGTCTTCTATAATGTGGGCCAGATTACAAGTGGCGTGCTAAAGATTGCGCGGTACGCAATACACAATATTCCTATACCGAGCTAACATTAGTGCGCAACTTCATATTACAAGTCCATGGTAAGTCAAGTTTATCAGAGAAGGGTTAGTGCGACTGACACTGATAAACAGGTTTTAAACTGGTTATAGATTTATTTATATATGTATATACAATATCTGTCTGTCTATATCTATCTATCTATCTATATATATATATATATATATATATATACACACATTCATACATACAGTATATACAGGCATAGATATATGTCTTACAAATAATAATCATTATATATATATACAGTGGGGCAAAAAAGTATTTAGTCAGCCACCCAATTGTGCAAGTTCTCCCACTTAAGAAGATGAGAGAGGCCTGTAATTTTCATCATAGGTATACCTCAACTATGAGAGACAAAATATGGAAACAAATCCAGACAATCACATTGTCTGATTTAGAAAGAATTTATTTGCAAATTATGGTGGAAAATAAGTATTTGGTCAATATCAAAAGTTCATCTCAATACTTTGTTATATATCCTTTGTTGGCAATGACAGAGGTCAAACGTTTTCTGTAAGTCTTCACAAGGTTGTCACACACTGTTGCTGGTATGTTGGCCCATTCCTGCATGCAGATCTCCTCTAGAGCAGTGATGTTTTGGGGCTGTCGCTGGGCAACACGGACTTTCAACTCCCTCCAAAGGTTTTTTATGGGGTTGAGATCTGGAGACTGGCTAGGACACTCCAGGACCTTGAAATGCTTCTTACGAAGCCACTCCTTCATTGCCCAGGCGGTGTTTTTGGGATCATTGTCATGCTGAAAGACCCAGCCATGTTTCATCTTCAATGCCCTTGCTGATGGAAGGAGGTTTGCAATCAAAATCTCACGATACATGGCCCCATTCATTCTTTCATGTACATGGATCAGTCATCCTGTTCCCTTTGCAGAGAAACAGCCCCAAAGCATGATCTTGCCACCCCCATGCTTCACAGTAGGTATGGTGTTCTTTGGTTGCAACTCAGCATTCTCTCTCCTCCAAACACGACAAGTTGTGTTTCTACCAAACAGTTCTACTTTGGTTTCATCTGACCATATGACATTCTCCCAATCCGCTTCTGGGTCATCCAAATGCTCTCTAGCATACTTCAGATGGGCCCGGACATGTACTGGCTTAAGCAGGGGGACACGTCTGGCACTGCAGGATCTGAGTCCCTGGCGGCGTAGTGTGTTACTGATGGTAGCCTTTGTAACGTTGGTCCCAGCTCTCTGCAGGTCATTCACTAGGTCCCCCTGTGTGGTTCTGGGATGTTTGCTCACTGTTCTTGTGATCATTTTGACCCCACGGGGTGAGATCTTGCGTGGAGCCCCAGATCGAGGGAAATTATCAGTGGTCTTGTATATCTTCCATTTTCTAATTATTGCTCCCACAGTTGATTTTTTCACACCAAGCTGCTTGCCTATTGCAGATTCAGTCTTCCCAGCCTGGTGCAGGTCTACAATTTTGTTTATGGTGTCCTGCGACAGCTCTTTGGTCTTCACCATAGTGGAGTTTGGAGTGTGACTGTTTGAGGTTGTGGACAGGTGTCTTTTATACTGATAACAAGTTCAAACAGGTGCCATTAATACAGGTAATGAGTGGAGGACAGAGGAGCCTCTTAAAGAAGAAGATACAGGTCTGTGAGAGACAGAAATCTTGCTTGTTTGTAGGTGACCAAATACTTATTTTCCACCATAATATGCAAATAAATTCTTTCCAAATCAGACAATGTGATTGTCTGGATTTGTTTCCACATTTTGTCTCTCATAGTTGAGGTATACCTATGATGAAAATTACAGGCCTCCCTCATCTTCTTAAGTGGGAGAACGTGCACAATTGGTGGCTGACTAAATACTTTTTTGCCCCACTGTGTATATATATATATATATATATATATATATATATATATATACATATATATATATATTAAAAACAAAAAGAACATTTTCTTCTATGTGAAAAACATAGGAATGAATGTAAAGTGTTCCTAATGCACCTTCAAACTTAGTCCAGTTGATCTAGTGCAGTGTTGTGTTAACTGATAGTCATTCCTTCAGTGCACCCTATAGAAGTTTATGGGGATATGTTAGCGCAGTCGTGACATCTGACATTGGGCTTTCGCTCATGCACTAACCTTTTTCTTTCAAATTCTAATACGCACGCTAATGTGGCTGTGATATATTTTTACTTTGATTGCTGTCAGCAGTAAGCACTCAAGAAGGAAAATTAGTGCGCCCCTTGTAATCAGGCCCTATATGTGAAAATGTGCTGTTTCCTCCATCAAGTAAGAATACTGGAATTTAATATAAGTACATAAACTTGCGCAAACCTGGGGGTCTTTTTATGAAGCAGCAGAGTTAGACCCACTCCGCTTCAGTTCCAGCTGAAGCGGAAGTTAAGAAGCAGTGGTCCTAAGACCACTGTTCCTTAACTTGTCCGCCACCTCTGAGGTGGCAGACAGCAATCCGCCCGATCGAATACGATCGGGCTGATTGACACCCCTGCTAACGGCCGATTGGACGCGAATCTGCAGGGGGAGGTATTGCACCAGCAGTTCACAAGGACTGCTGGTGTAATGATAAATGCCGACAGCGTATGCTGTCGGCATTTATCGATGTGCGGTGGACATGATCCGCTATATCGGATCATGTCCGTCCGCACATTAATAAATGGACTCCCTGTTCTTTATTGTAGAATTATTAGACCTCATGCATTTGAAAAATATCACAGACTGGTGTTTGATCATTTTTTACTTTGATTTTTCTTGTTCTGGTATTTTGATATATTGATTATTGTTAACAATAGTAGTGACAACTTTCATGAATCTTGTTACAAAAAAATATACTGGTCATGCTAATTAGCATACATTTGCATAAACAAATATAAAGACATAGGATCTGAATTTTGAAAGCTCTCTTTTATGTGGTGAGATTTATAAAGAGCCTTGTCAGTATTATGAGGCGCCACAGAGATTGTCTTAAACAGGGGCTGAACTACCGGGGGTGCAACAATCGCAACTGCTACCGGGCCCCGCAGGAGGTCCCCCCTAGTTTTTTTAATAACTATTTCCATGATGAATTGAATGATGATCCCTGACTGTGGCATGCACATTGGCGCATCCTCTGCTCCTGACTGACTGCACGTGGAGTCAGTCAGTAAGAGAGAGATACTTCACTGAGCTGGGCAGCATGAGATTAGCATACTCAGTATTGGGGAGATCCAGACAGCAGAGAGGAGGTGCACATTAGCAGTGGGAGGAGGACTATAGACAAAGGTTTGCAGTATAGAGAAGACAGTTATGGAGAGGAGGTGGGGCAGAAAAGAGGTTGCAGGCTAATGTGCATGCGCTTTGCGGCAACAGGGAGCCTTCATTTTGTCCGGAATTTCCAATTCTGCAGTAGAGAAGCTGAGCTTGTGCCACTGCCTCCGAGAGCAACCGGTGTCCAAGAGAATATTTAAAGCAAGCACGGTTGGAATCAGTTGTCAAAACTCCGCCCCAGACCCCCACAAGCCCATCTCCCATACGTTTCCAAGTAAGATCTGCACAGAGTTACATGTAAGTGTTGCTATCTGCTGCAGAAGGGTTATGTCCATTTGCTTACAATGTTGCAAATATACAAGAAGGGGTAAATGGATGTCCCTCTATTTAAATTATATCTTGCATTATAATTAGAAAGTTTTTTTTTTTTTTTAAACATGCATATGTATCAAATTTACTTTTTTTTGGGGGGGGGGGGTGCTGGGGGGCCCTTCTTAGATTCTTGCACCTGGGCCTTGTGGTTTCTAGTTACTCCTCTGGTCTTAAAGGAAATTGTTGGGAACTGTGTATGTCAGTAAGGGGAGTTCAATAATATTCTTTATCCGAAGCATCGACACTAAGTTTACAATACTGGGCTCCGTAAAATAAACTGATAATTTCTCTTCTTGATGGCTGCTTTTTGATAATCCTCCCTAATTCAGAAACTAAAGCTTCTATGGCTGATTTTAAATTATAATTGGTTTACAACGAGATTCAAGCACACTTCTTATGCTATATTTATATTATTTACTATCTACATTGGCCTGATCCTTAACATATCATATAGGTGGTAACTCTAGTAAGTAACTCTAAACTCATTAGATCCGATTAAAATAAGAAGCAGAGGCCATGACTCACGCACAACTAATCTGGAATAATTTTCCCAATGTATTAATATGACGCATCCCTTTACTTGAAAATAATAACTTAACTGCCAAGCTGGGTTTGCTAATTATGGTGTCATCAAAAATGAGACAGGTTGCTGAAATATATAAAAAAGAAATAGAAAATAAATATCTGAAAGATGAATCCCCAAAAAGGCGTTAGTGTATCTTTACAAAGTATGAAGAGAGCAGCTAAAGGGTGTTGACAGAACTACACAAATTACAAAAAAAAGTAAGCAAATGTTGATTTACAATGAATGTTACAATGAATAATTAGACATGAGGCAATGATTACCCCCATCACCAACATGGGAGCTACACATTCTTTACTCTGCATTTAGTAGTAGATACTAGTTGAATTACTTGTGCTACAAAATAGTTTCTAATGTACAGATCACATTTTAGTAACTTTATTGGCCCCATTTTGTTAACAATTTTGTACACTTAATTCTCTGATTCTGTATGGAAGAGGAAGAGCAAGTCTAGGGCACGTCACAGCGCAGGGTTTATGGCTCATGGGACTGCTTCCCAGAAATAGAATGCGCACAAATGAACGAAGGGTCAATGATGCAGATTTCAATAAATCACTGATATACATTCAAGGCTGTTAATAGGAATATTACATTCTGCATTGCAGATCACTCTAGCATGGAAATAAAAGCAAGTGCAGTCTTAAAAGTCAAACAATCCCATAAATAATCAGACAACTGCAATAACCTATTGTTAGCATACTGGACATTTAGCTAAATTATTAAGACATTAGCATCTCTATATACAAAGATAAAAAAAAATATTAACTTTTTTAGGTGAGTGATCTGCATAAAGGTGCTACAACTGACTGTGTAGTAATTAATTGAAACCATGAAAGATACTTTTGTAAGAGGAGATTAACAGATCTATATCTATCTATCCCTCTATCTATCTGTCTATCTATGTATCTATCAATCATTCCCTGCTAACAAGACAATTTTGTGACACAGTTGTTGCTCAAATAATGGTGTCAGTTACTTTCAACCACATGCTAATCTATATCTAAAACCAGTAGATAAATACAACTACTTGAATCTATAAAATTGTCAAGTTATTTTGTAAAGACTTTGACAGAGGTATCTGCATATGACATGAGAGAACACTCATTTTCACCTTTACCAATGTCATCTCATCTTCCTCATCTGTATCTTTACGCAAATATTTGTTCTTTGCAAGAACCTTGATGTACTTTTGAAATTCATATCACATCACTCCACTGAATAATAATAATAATTATTATTATTATTTTCATCATCATTAATTTATATAGCTCAGCAATATTCCATAGAACTAGATAGAAATATAATGACAACTAGTATATTTGAAACTTTTATGCTCTCTATATATAATGTTATGCTTTATAAAAAAAAATATATTGTGTGTTGACAGTCACATTAGTTAAAAATGATTATTGTCTGAATTTGTTTTTACTAAATAAATGGTGAATGTCTGACAAATATTTGAATTTTTTACAAAACTTTTAACTTTTACTTTAATTATTGCAACATACAGAAATATCAAATATCAAATTCTAGTATTCAACTTTTATCATTTGTATGTTGCCTCTCACAGATGTCATTGATCTATTAGACTCAACATTCAAAGTAATAGTTCAAATGTTAACATTCATTCTTTAAAAACATTTGAATGACAGTACCATTTGTTCTACTTCTCAAACATCAAAATACAGACATTCACCCATCCTTTAATGCCAGTTTAAATTTGTATCTTATTCTGCACAGATGGTTTGCTATGAAATGGACAAATTAGTTAGCGTTAGTGAACCTACTGCACAGAACATCATAGGATAGGAACTGGTGAAGCTAGTCTAGATAGAGGTCTTTATAAATTCAGTACAGTAGGGACGGGTATTACTATATGCAACAATAACGCTATATGTTGCATTTCTTATTGGGTCTCTCCACTTATAGAACATTCACTGTCCCTTATTAGACCTAGTAGAACCAGATAGTAGAACTAATATTTTGCTGAAAAAAACTCACTGCACCATTAGAGCTACAAAAATTGCTGAATGCAAAAAGATCTGTATTTGCTCCTCATCAAAACCGCTACCATAAGCAAAGGAGCTGCATTTATCTTATAACTGCTCAAAGCACTGTGAAGGATAAGAATCACAAAAATATCCTCAGAACCTCACAGAACAAACTAATTAAAAGGAAAAAAAAACAACTTCCTCGTTAAAAAGTTCACAAAATCTGAGTTTACAAGAAATATAAGAAAGATATAAATGAGACAACCCCATCTGCTACGACTGCAAGACTAGATATGATAACAGTCTTCATCCTTGCCCGCTCATGCTAAAATAGTACTGGACATTACAACACACATACACCACTAATATTAACAGGAACTGCACAACATATTCAAAATGTTTTGCAATGCAAATATTAGTATTTCTTTGTACATACATATTATTATTAGCATTTAATATATAGCAAAATTCCATAGCGCTGGTCAATTTAAATAGTGGTGAGTACTTGAGAAAACATACACAGTAAAGGACAATTAGGCCCCCATTTATCATTGGGCGGACAGACATGATCCGCTATAGCGAACCATGTCCGCCGCACATCGATAAATGCTGACAGCATATGCTGATGGCATTTATCATTGCACCAGCAGTTCTTGTGAACTGTTGGTGCAATACCGCCCCCTGCAGATTCGCGGCCAATCGGCCGCTAGCAGGGGGTGTCAATCAACCCGATCGTATTCGATCGGGTTGATTTCTGTCCGTGACAGGTTATGGAGTAGCGGTCTTTAGACCGCTGCTTTATAACTTGTGTTTCTGAAGAGCCTGAAGGCTCGCCAGAAACACGGGTCATCAAGTTCCGTTCGGAGCTTGATAAATAGACCCAGTATAGTGATAATAGACACAGTAAGATATTAAAGGAACATAAAACAAGTTGGGATAGAGACAAAATATAATAATATGTACATTAAATACTTTACCTGCAAATTTATACTGCAGTGCCTCGCCATTAACCCTTTCTTTTTAGTTTCTGAATTGTAAAGCTCTAACTCCCCCCACATATTTCCTTCTATGGCTGTATCTATATATATTGTTGTTTTAGTAGAACACAAAAGTGAATAGGTATAATCTGCTGTAGCATGCCTAGAAGCTGTTAACTCAGTTGAAATACAATGTTTGTGTCTAAACACTGATATGGAGTTGGCTGCTCCAGGCAGCTTAGCTATGTAATTTATTTTGCTTATTTTTGAAAAATTATTTTAAAATACTTGCCAGTAATTTTTTTTAACAAAATGTATGCAAACTATTTTTAATTAATTAGCCCTTTTAGGATATGCACAGATCTCAACCTGTTTTATGTCCCTTTAATGGAGACTACAAGCTGATACAGTGAAGGAGACCTGTAATCTAAAGAGCTTACAATCTAGATATACTATGTATCACAAATATCAACACAATCTTTTTGTTTGGGTTGTATTTCATTATTTAATGCTCAGTCGCCTTCTACAGCCACAACAGTGATTCTAATTAAAAAAAAAAAAAAACGTAGTGCTTACGTTTGTCTGTATCTGAAAATAAATTTTTAGAAGCCAGATTCATTCTTCTTTCTACAATTCAATCAAAATTAAACTTTCATTATTCAGATAGAGCAAGCTATTTTAAACAACTTTCCAATTTACTTCCATTAACAAAATGTGCACAGTCTTTTTATATTTAAAATTTTGAGTCACCAGCTCCTACTGAGCATGTGCAAGAATAAGCGTGTATGCATTTGTGAATGGCTGATGGCTGTCACATGGTACGTGTATGCATTTGTGATTGGCTGAAGGCTGTCACATGGTACAGGGGGAGTGGAAAAAGACATAACTTTTTAAAAAAAATTGAAAAAAAAATCCACTACTCATTTGAAGTTCAGACTAAGGGGCCCATTTATCAAATGTCTGTCTGACCTGATACGACAGTGCGGATCAGGTCCGACAGACCTCGCTGAATGCAGAGAGCAATACGCTCTCCGTATTCAGCATTGCACCAGCAGCTCACAAGAGCTACTGGTGCAACGCTGCCCCCTGCAGATTGGCCGCCAGCAGGGGGGTGGCAATCAACCCGATCGTACTCGATCGGGTTGAATTGTGACGATCTCTGTCCGCCTGCTCAGAGCAGGCGGGCAGGGTTATGAAGCAGCGGTCTTTAGACCGCTGCTTCATAACTGCTGTTTCTGACGAGTCTGAAGACTCGCCAGAAACACGGCCCTTCAAGCTCCATTCGGAGCTTGATAAATGGGCCCCTAACTGATATTGCATTGTCTTGATATCTTGCATTTGTTGATTATGCAAATCTACTCTGTTGACTGGTCCTTTAAGAGCTTACAGTGTAGAGATAATATCACAAATATCAACCTTCAGGGGTTATATGTGATTATTTAATTTTCAGGTGTCTTCTATAGCTTCAACATTGATTCTAATAAACAAAAAATAAAACTAAATGCTTATAGTTGCCCGAAACTGAAAATATTTTTTTTTACAAGCCACATTATTTCTTTATTCTACTAAATTAAAGGGAGATTAAAGTTAAAATGCTTAATTATGCAAAGTAAAAATAATCTGCAATGTGTTTTTGTTATTTATTTTGAGTGCTTTTCCTGTAACTTAAAGGGACAAGTCAAAATCAAACCGTCATGATTCAGATAGGGCATGCAATTTTAAATAGCTTTTCAATTTACTTTTATCATCACATTTGTTTTGTACTCTTGGTATTCTTTGTTGAAAGCTAAACCTAGGTAGGCACATAAACTGATTTCTAAGCCCTTGAAGCTGCCTCTTATCTCAGTGAATTTTGAAAGCTTTTCACAGTTAGACAGTGCTTCACTCTAAGGGGTCCATTTATCAAGCTCCATATGGAGCGTGAAGGGCCGTGTTTCTGGTGAGCCTATAGACTCGCCAGAAACACCAGTTATAAAGCAGCGGTCTAAAGACTGCTGCTCCATAACCTGTCCGTCTGCTCTGATTAGTCGGACAGAACTCGCGTGAAATCAACCTGATCGAATACGACCGGGTTGATTGACCCCCCTGTTAGAGGCCGATTGTCCGCAATCTGCAGGGGGCGGCTTTGCACCAGCAGTTCACAAGAGCTGCAGGTGCAATGCTGAATGTGGAGAGCGTATTGCTCTCCGCATTCAGTGAAGTCTGTCGGACATGATCCGCTGATCGGATCATGTCGGACAGACATTTAATAAATAGCCCCCCATGTATACACTGTGATTTGTGTGTTTCTGTAGCTAATTGGCAGAATTTATTATTTCAACAAATATAAACAATGAGTCGGACAAAAGATATGTTTAAATAGGCAACATCATTTGTAATTAAAATAATTGGGGCATATAAAGAACTGAAAATAAAAAAGTATATATTTATTCTAGAGGCTAAGGAGGTAAACAAATGATCTCTCCTCACCAGCCTCTGACTACCATATCTGACATCATGCTTCTTATCTAATTGAGATATAAACCTTGTGACCCTGACCTGTGTTACCACTACTAATTCTTCAATGATCTAAAGACAGACTCCACCTTGCTGTGTCTATTCCTGGGCTTTACATCATAATGTAAGAACAATGCAGCACAAATTAATTACAAGCAGCAGACACACTGCTCATTCACCAGAAGTGCAGTGACTCCACATGGTAGAGATAGATAGATAAACAGACAGACGATAGATAGATTGATAGACAAACAGACAGACAGACAATAGACAGATGATAGATAGATAGATAGATAGTTAGATAGATAGATAGATAGATAGATAGATAGACAGACATACAGACAGATGATAGAAAATAGATAGACAGACAATAAATAGACCGACAGACAGACAGATAGATGATAGATAGATAAATAGATAAATAGATAGCTAGCTAGATAGAGATAGATAAAGATAGATAGATATATAGATAGATAAATAGAAAGATAGACATACTGACAGACCAATAGAAGATAGATAGACAATAGATAGACCGACAGACAGATAGACAGTAGATAGACATATAGATAGACAGATAGATAAATAGAACAAACTGCCAGCTGCATTGCCAATTCAGAGCCTAGGGTTCTGTTACAAATGCCCGAGCTATTTAATATTTAGTTCCATATAATACCTAAAACATTAATAATTTTTCTTTACCTGAAATGACTACCATTTCTGCTCAATAATCAGTAAAGTACAGAAAAATATTACATAAAACAAACTAATATATATATATGTGTGTGTGTATATATAAAATGTATGTGTGTGTATATATATAAATATTTATATATATATATATATATATATATATATATAATGGATTTAAAAGAAAAAATGTAAATGTCATGATTCTTTAATGCCCCTTTAAATGACTTACCCATCCCATAGGGAATGCTGGTCAGCTCCTCACACAAGTAATAGTCATCAGGATTGAGAAACGGCATCTGTTTAAGCATTGTCTCTTTAGGGATGAGATACAGAACCTCAGCAATCTCCCCATCTTCTATAATGGACATTCGCTTCACGGAGCTAGAGGGTTTGTTTTTGCCAGACAACACATCTTTGCTACGGCTTGTGCCACACAGCTTTCCTAAAACATTCAGGTTTGGGAAGGATAGCATTTTTTCAGGCAACGGTTCTTTAAGAGACAAGTTTTTTTAAGGAACTTGAAGCACTAACTCACCAATGTTTCAGCCTTAATACGTACATTTAATTGCACAAGTTGGAAAGCCACCTCTTCTTCAAGGAAGGAATAAAATGCTGCATTTCAATGTCCTTTGCAAAATTTCATACAAAATTCAATCTCACAAGTCAATTGATATAAAAATATAAAACACATTATTGATATAATGTAGGAGACATAAAATACATAATTTACAACTGACTTGTGGTTCAAAATAGAAGAGAAAGAAATGTCTTCTCATAGCTTTTAGATATTGCAATGACTAGAAGGGATTCTCTAGTGTCTTATTTTTCTACTTACTGACGGAGATTAAGACAAGATATATTCGCTGTGATTATCAGTAAGAGATTAGCTAGATAGGCTGGGTCATCTGACCAAGAGAACACGTCCTGAGCAACAACTAATCACTATGTGTGATATCCAGAGGAGCTCTCTCATCCATAGCCCAGGTGGAAAATAATATAGAAGCCAGATAATTATAAACCACGCAATGAAAAATAAAGCATAAGTAAGATAGAGCTAAAGTGATATTAAAGAGTATGACATTGTAATATAAAATGCAAGATTATAAATGGAGCACTAACGTTTGGGCGCGAGCAATAAGGGGTTTATCGCAGGTGTTTGCCAGCGTCGGGTTTATCGCTCGTATTACAAGTTGAAGTAATTGCGATCACTTGAGCGCAATTGAGATTTACGCTAGAATGATTACCGTGTCCTCAGAGCTCTGGTTAATTGTTTTGCAAAACAAGAAAGTGTCACAGAATACATCCGAAATACATTACAAAGTACACTTTCACTCATAATAACAACGTCTAATAAAAATTATTACAAAAAAAGTTCCACAAAAAGTTATAAAGGACTCAAACTTATGAGTTCTCAGGTGTTAGAAAAAAAAAGTCCAGAAAGGGATTCCACACAGCTTTGTTTGCACAGAGATAAATAGAAAACTAGTTCAAACATGGCTGCACCCATTACATTATAGAAACTAAACCATTACACTTATATTTTCAAAATGCTAACAACTAATATAATTGTAAAAATGCATCTACATATTATTCTGACTAATCTTTGCTTTGAATAAATCATTATATCTAGTATATATATATATATATATATATATATATATATATATATATATATATATATATATATATACTGTTTAACATCCCTTAAGTAAGAAGGATTTGCTTGCAACATCTTGAAAATTATAATAATTTATAAGAAAGTTTAACCAAGACCAAGTGCTGACATATCAGAGACACAAAAATGTAATATTTATAGGGACATAAAACTTAAAATTGTATTGCACATAAATTAATTTAAATTAAAAAAAGCATTTTTTTAATACACAATGATAACTGTTACTAATCCTCAAGCTTGCGTACTTATGCCGCTACAGCCAAATACCAGACCTGTTTAGAGATTGTTACATCGGAAATGACCAAGGTTAGATCAATGCTGAAGAATACATGCTACCTTTCACTAAACTACTCATCTCAAAGCCTGGTTTTGAAATATTGAATATAAAATATTAAACAATATTAATAACAATTATTATACATACTGTAATATATATATACTCTACAATGGATTTTAGATGGAAAGTGCTTCACTGTGGGAATATTTAAATATTTAGAAGATTGGAGATTCAATGCATTTTCTTCAATATAAGATTTGAACTTTATTTGTATTGCATTCCTACAGTGAACAATAAGGTTCTCCCTGATGTAAACCTATGTCCCCACCCCACGCATGTTAGGGGTGCTGGTATTACAAAGTGCAGCGCTAATATCGCTTGCATGCAAGCAATATTTAGCACTTCATTGTAATCTGGTGCATTGACAGTTGTGAAATGCAGAGAGAGGAGACTTTCAGGATAGGAGAGGAGCTGGGCCAGCAGAATGAAAATGAGTGGACTGGTCAGTTGGTGAGAACACCTGGGCAGACTGGAGAGAAAATGTATTTTGTTGTGTATCGATTCAGTTATTGCTGATCGGTTATTATCGGCCATTAACAATGCTGTCATGGGAGTGGTCAAGCTCAGCTGCATTTGATTTGCTAACATTGTGATCATCTTGATTTAAAAATATAATTCAATCTAATTTTTACAATATTGAACCAGAATTTTGGAAAGTTTGGAATCAAGGCCTTTATAAATATGGGACACACGATAACAGAGGGATAGAGTTTTGTGTTTTATAAATATTAATAAACCTCAAATTATCTCAGTCGGCATCAAGTAGTATTCACAGAAAATAAAATATTATATCTAAAAACAAAACATCTCTTTATCAGTTGGTGATAGGCTAATTAATATTTTCCATGGCTCATAAACTGAAATCGTCAAGACCTTAGAAGGCATTTAAAGGGACATGAAACCCAATTTTTTTTCTTTCGTGATTTAGAAAGAGCATGTCATTTTAAACAACTTTCTAATTTACTTCTATTATCTAATTTGCTTCATTCTCTTGATATCACTTGCTGAAAAGCATATCTAGATATGCTCAGTAGCTGCTGATTGGTTGCTGCACATAGAGGCCTTGTGTGATTGGCTTACACATGTACATTGCTATTTCTTCAACAAAGGAAATCTAAAGAATTGAGCAAATTAGATAATAGAAGTAAATTGGAAAGTTGTTTAAAATTGCATGCCCAATCTGAATCATGAAAGTTTATTTTTGACTAGACTGTCCCTTTAAATAGGGCTCGACAAACCCAGTAGCCAAGGAGTCCCTGGCTTCTAACTTTTTAGGTTATTCTCCATATATCTATATACAGATACCACTGTCTGGCTCCTAAAGTTTAAACAGATTTGTTAACCCCTTGTTTAAGATATATCAAATACTTAGCACTAACAACTAACCAGCATTAAGTCATAATCTTTCTATAAGTATAAACAAATTTCTTATAGAGAAATATTTTCCTTCTGACTACACAGGCAGAGCCATTATCCAAAACGTGTACTTTTTTAACTGACTATCTACAATGGAAAGTATTTGTTTTAGTGATGTTTAATAAAGAACTGGAAAAACCAACACAATCCTTTCCTGTCTGTACCAATGAATAGATAAGTATTGTCACTTAGCAGAAATATTACGTCTTGAATGTTATGTCTCTCTCTTTTTTGTCTCAAATAAAAATGTGCTAACATTCCATCTTCCAAGCGTTCTTATCTGTTGATGGATATGTGCTGACCACACCTGTGGTTCACCATGCAAGGAGTTTTGCTCAGCAAGCATACTTCTGTCATCCAACATTTTAAGGGAGGGGCACCAATAAAAACTGCCTAACACACTCAATGTAAAAGAAAGCTGCATTGCAGTGTGAAATGAAAGATGATATGTAAAGAAGTGCCTCAAATAATCACATAGCTTCGGGATTATTTTAGTCCTTCTATATGGTCTGCACTGCAGATGCTTTTATAACCAGCAAAAAGCCCATCAGCTTTAGTTGGTACCTTACAGAACACATACACAGATTGTCAAGTCTCCTTGCAATAAGGGGAAATATATGAACATTTTACTTATAAATCATAATAATGCCTTGTTGGAAAAAGCAAATAAAGAATTTCTCCAGTTTAAATCTCAGTAAGGTTATAGCAAACCGATACTTGATATAATTTAACATTTAAATCTCAGTAAGGTTATAGCAAACCGATACTTGATATAATTTAACATTTAAATCTCCGTAAGGTTATAGCAAACCGATACTTGATATAATTTAACATTTAAATCTCAGTAAGGTTATAGCAAACCGATACTTGATACAATTTAACATTTAAATCTCAGTAAGGTTATAGCAAACCGATACTTGATATAATTTAACATTTAAATCTCAGTAAGGTTATAGCAAACCGATACTTGATATAATTTAACATTTAAATCTCAGTAAGGTTATAGCAAACCGATACTTGATACAATTTAACATTTAAATCTCAGTAAGGTTATAGCAAACCGATACTTGATACAATTTAACATTTAAATCTCAGTAAGGTTATAGCAAACCGATACTTGATATAATTTAACATTTAAATCTCAGTAAGGTTATAGCAAAAAGATACTTAATATAATTTAACATTTAAATCTCAGTAAGGTTATAGCAAACCGATACTTGATATAATTTAACATTTAAATCTCAGTAAGGTTATAGCAAACCGATACTTGATATAATTTAACATTTAAATCTCAGTAAGGTTATAGCAAACCGATACTTGATATAATTTAACATTTAAATCTCAGTAAGGTTATAGCAAACCGATACTTGATATAATTTAACATTTAAATCTCAGTAAGGTTATAGCAAACCGATACTTGATATAATTTAACATTTAAATCTCAGTAAGGTTATAGCAAACCGATACTTGATATAATTTAACATTTAAATCTCAGTAAGGTTATAGCAAACCGATACTTGATATAATTTAACATTTAAATCTCAGTAAGGTTATAGCAAACCGATACTTGATATAATTTAACATTTAAATCTCAGTAAGGTTATAGCAAACCGATACTTGATATAATTTAACATTTAAATCTCAGTAAGGTTATAGCAAACCGATACTTGATATAATTTAACATTTAAATCTCAGTAAGGTTATAGCAAACCGATACTTGATATAATTTAACATTTAAATCTCAGTAAGGTTATAGCAAACCGATACTTGATACAATTTAACATTTCCAACGTATTTAGAAAGTTAATAAAAAAAAAAAAAACCTTTACTTATACCACATTAGTAAACATTATCAGTCAATTTTGCCTACAAAAAGTTTTGCTACTTTATTAAATACTTTCAGCTATTAAAGTGATAAAGGCCTTAAATTGGAGTTTAAATCTATTTTCTATGTTATATATTAACAAATTTTAGTGGACACTTTATGGCAATAATATATTAAGGAATTTTATTTTTCAACAAATTCCCTGTATTCATTATTTGTTTAACCCCTGCAAAGTTGTTAAACACACAGTTAAAGTCATACACCCTGAAATTTCAAATAGGGATATAGCAGACAAGACGAATCAGAAGCAACATTCTTATGTGTCTTCCAATCACGATTCTTAATCTGGAATGACACTTGGTTATGCAGGAATTTGTTTCTATAACTTGAACTAGAATGTCAATGATTTGATAACTTCTTCAACCTAGTTTTTTTATTCTTATTAGAAACAATTATTTTTTTTATTGAGAAAAGCAGATATCAGCATTGTTTATTGGTAATGTATGTATATACTGCATCAGGCAGACATTAGTTCTTTGCTACCAGAATGTACTGTATATATATTGTGCCATTTTTTATATTAATCAAATGTAGTTGTGCTGCTGCACAATGTTGTATAATTTTAGAATGTGATGATATATATATATATATATATATACTGTAGTTATTCTGAAATGTGATATACTATAGGAATTTTGTAAAGATTCTTACCAGCTTGTCATTTTTTCCACCAATATCCCAATAAATTAGCATTATCCAAAATAATTTTTACTCTGTTTTCATTTGTACTAATCAAATCAGTACTACAATTTGCAGTTTATAATTTAGAAACTCAAAACCTCTCTATTTATAAAAATATTTTAAACAGAGATTAAATTAAATGATTGCTAAATAATATAGTGTCTACCCTAAATAAAATCAACATTTCTTTCTAGTTAAAAGACAAATTAACAGGTTGGATAAGTTTTAATTTAAATACAGTTTTGTGTACACATGAAAGGAAATAATAATTTCCTGAAAAAGAGATAAGTAAGTCCTTAACAGTCCTTTTTTGTCTTGACAAGAAGCCTATTTTATTACCCCTTTGTATTTTTTGTTATTTCAGGGCTTGACACATGCTAGTTCTGACTCCAGAACTTTTGGATATGTTATAAGTATCATTTAGCAATGTCCATGCCCCCAGCACTTCTATAGTGTGATGATACAAACAGAAATTGTATAAGTGCATTTATAACATGGGCAGAACAGTACAGAACACACTGCATTTGGATCCCTGTATAAAAGTAAAATTATAGAATGATTCCTATGCCTTACCATTGACTCCAAAGCAGGCTGTGATCTTTTGTGCATATTGGCATAATCCTTCGTATTGTTGTTCACCCTCAATATAACACGACTCTCTCTCAACACGACACAGTTCTTCCATTCCGCTCAATAGCAAGGTGAGTCTCACCACTGATAGGATAGCCGGCCAGTCTTAGCTTCCTACACTGACTGAGACGAAAGCAGTTTTTTTTCCTCTTTCTGATCGAGGCTCATTAATAATTAAAAAGCTGAATCAAAACCGCTGAGCTTTCAACCTCAGAAAGCCACTTTAAGGACGAATACATAACTGATGTTCAATACCATCACAACACACATATGTTGGCTTTTGTGCAGGTCTAGCTGGTGCTCTCTGTTGTTGCAAATTGTGACATTCTGTATAAAACATAAGTACCTGGAAACTGTTCACTTCCTATGGAGCTGTTATTGTGGTCATTCTGCAGCTGATCTTTATGAAAAAATAAAAGATGTTTCTCTGACAGATCTCATGGGGAGGTGAGATGATAAAGAAAGCCTTTGATATGAAATCTTTCGGTTCCTTCTCTGAGCATGACCATTAAGGGATCTGTTTAATGAGACAAGCTACAGTGAAACTGTCCAAGACTTGACTACTTAATGCAATATGATGATGTGCACTTAATTACATTAAGCTGAGCAGCAAGAGGAAGACACACTTAGAGTGAGGTAATATATCAAATAGACAGGTTCAATATTTGAACGTTTCACATCTCTTTGCGTAGAGAATTTATGCCAATTTGCATAATGTTAAACTGTAGATTCTCAACAAGGGTGGTAGAATCCCCTAGAACCATAAAGTCCCCTCCTGTGGGTGCTACTAGAAATGAGGACTGGAGGTGTTAGGTGGTGATGCAGGACACAGTAGATAATACATTTTATGGAAATATAGTATTTGACATTACACTTGGTCATTTAGACAGGGCATTGTATATTATAAGCACCAGTCAAACTAGAACTTGTGAAATAGTGTTAAATTTAGAATATTGGGATCATAAATCCATCAATTAAAATAGTACACATGGTTTAGAGTAACCGCTTTGGATGTCACAGAGGGTTGAAAAGCATCCAACCTACTCCACAAAATTATTCTCTAATTATCTTCTCACATTCTACAGAACTGAGGAATTCTCTACATCATTCTATAGGATTTGCCCATAGTCTATAAGGCAATAAAGGATTTAACCTTGTTGGATGTCTGGAACCAAGCTTGCAGTAGGTGTGGTGTAAATGAACGTAAGGAACACGCTGAGGTCATTATCAGATTAGCGAGTCAAGCGTCAGTTCTCGGGGATAATCCAGAAGAATAGTCAAAAGCCAGGCTAAAGTTAATAACAGAGTATCCATCAGGAACCAAATGTCACAGAATAAGGAGCAGGCAAAAGGACAGTCAAATGTTCTGTTCCAGAAGTCAAAAGCCAGTAAATCTCTCTTCAGTTCAAAGTACAGGATAAGGCTTGGAGCGTAAAACCAGTAACAAATAAGCAGAGGTCAAACTCAGGAAAGCAGAACAGAGAAAAAAATGCCAGGACTTCTATAAGAATAATCAATCACTGTCTGGAGTTAGCAGGGGCCTTTTATCACCTCCCCTATAGGCACCAAAACAACTGCAGGGTCAGTTCTGACATCAACGTTACATATAGCACTACCTTTTAGTGCAGGTAAAACAGTTAGAAGTGTTAATAGAAAAAGTCTACAGGTCCTGCGTGCTAAATGTAGAGCATCCTACTCTGACAATAAGATACACATAACAAACCTCACACTATCAGCAGCGCTAAGCTTCCACTTTGCAGTGCAACCTTGTACTCCAGCAGCGCTAAGCCTCCTTTTTTTAGTGCAACCTTGTACCCAAGCAGCGCTAAGCCTCCTCTTTTTAGTGCAACCTTGTACTTCAGCAGTGCTAAGCCTCCTCTTTTTATTGCAACCTTGTACTTCAGCAGTGCTAAGCCTCCTCTTTTTAGTGCAACCTTGTACTCCAGCAGCGCTAAGCCTCCTCTTTTTAGTGCAAGCTTGTACTCCAGCAGCACTAAGCCTCCTCTTTTTAGTGCAACCTTGTACTTCAGCAGCACTAAGCCTCCTCTTTTTAGTGCAACCTTGTACTTCAGCAGCGCTAAGCCTCCTCTTTTTAGTGCAACCTTGTACTTTAGCAGCGCTAAGCCTTCTCTTTTCAGTGCAAACTTGGACTCCAGCAGCGCTAAGATTCCTCTTTTTAGTGCAACCTTGTACTCCAGCAGTGGTAAGCCTGCTCTTTTTAGTGCAACCTTGTACTTCAGCAGAATTAAGCCTCCTCTTTTTAGTGCAAACTTGGACTCCATCAGTGCTAAGCCTCCTCTTTTTAGTGCAACCTTGTACTCCAGCAGCGCTAAGCCTCCTCTTTTTAGTGCAACCTTGTACTTCAGCAGTGCTAAGCCTCCTCTTTTTAGTGCAACCTTGTACTCCAGCAGCGCTAAGCTTCCTCTTTTTAGTGCAAGCTTGTACTTCAGCAGCACTAAGCCTCCTCTTTTTAGTGCAACCTTGTACTTCAGCAGCGCTAAGCCTCCTCTTTTTAGTGCAACCTTGTACTTTAGCAGCGCTAAGCCTCCTCTTTTAAGTGCAACCTTGTACTTTAGCAGCGCTAAGCCTCCTCTTTTAAGTGCAACCTTGGACTCCAGCTTCACTAAGCCTCCTCTTTTAAGTGCAACCTTGTACTTTAGCAGCGCTAAGCCTCCTCTTTTAAGTGCAACCTTGTACTTTAGCAGCGCTAAGCCTCCTCTTTTAAGTGCAACCTTGGACTCCAGCAGAGCTAAGATTCTTCTTTTTAGTGCAACCTTGTACTCCAGCAGTGCTAAGCCTCCTCTTTTTAGCGCAACCTTGTACTCCAGCGGTGCTAAGCCTCCTCTTTTTAGTGCAACCTTGTACTCCAGCAGTGCTAAGCCTTCTCTTTTTAGTGCAACCTTGTACTCCAGCAGTGCTAAGCCTCTTCTTTTTAGTGCAACCGTTTTACTCCAGCAGTGCTAAGCCTCCTCTTTTTAGTGCAACCTTGGACTCTATGTTATTGTCTTGGGTACCCTGTCATCATACACAAAATGCTCACAGAGGTGCAGAATAAGTTGGCACATTAAAATTAAATACTTAATAATAGTAATAATATAACTATAAATTTAAAAGGATATGTGCATCAATAATATTCATACAGCTTGACACAGAAGTATATCCTGTGATATATAAAGTACAAAAACAAAACAATATAATCAAGTACACTTTAAATAACACCCTAAATAAACAAAGAAACCAAAAACAGAAGTTTTTAACACAAGCTGAAAATACATAACAATCCTGTTAGCCCTGACAAGTCACAGAAAATCCACCGTTACCACGAAAAGTAGGAACGCGTATAAACATTTATTTAAAACAGCACTTGTAAAACATAAAAGAGTAAATTATCACCATGGATGAAAGGAGTCAGTCTCTCTTTTACAGTCTAATGATAATAACAGATTGTGTTTCATTGAATCCAACTGACTGAACTAGCTGCTCTCCGACACGCATTTTGCCATATTTCTTAAT
The DNA here is from genome assembly GCF_027579735.1 of Bombina bombina. NCBI lineage: Eukaryota > Metazoa > Chordata > Amphibia > Anura > Bombinatoridae > Bombina > Bombina bombina. The sequence goes on along the minus strand of NC_069507.1, from coordinate 233,868,114 downwards.
AAAAATAATAATTCAAATAAACCTAACTCCAGCCTTAATGCATTTCATAGTACTATTGCTTGCATAGAACTATGTGTTCAACTGCTGCAAAATAGTTACAGTGAGCTATATATATGCAAAATAGCCATAGCTTCCAGTTAGCATTCAAGCAAAAAAAAGAAACTTTTTTGGCGTGCTCCAGAAAAGTCTATGGGAAAGGGAGTTAGCTTGGTAGCATTATATGACTTCCAGATGTTAGTGCTCCTCAGTCTTTCACTCAACCAATAAGTTTTTATTTTCAAATTGTAATACCAGTGCAAACATAGGAGTGTTATTGATTTGAGTGGTGTTAGCGCTCAATAACACTACAATTTTTGCACTCCACGTGTAATTTAGCCCATAGTGTTGCTGGGTCGCTAGTGATAAAATTACGTGCACTAACAAATTAGAGCATATATTTTCCCTCTATAATAGCCCTTTAATCTAAGCCTGTTTAAACAGGAACATTTTTCATATTGACTATCCCTTTTAACCCCTTAATATCATGGATGTACCCTGTATGTTGCATGTCTTTAAGGGGTTTTCAGTGATATATTTGCAGGTCTTTTTACTACATGCCTCACTCCAGGAGGCATTTAATACTAGGGCAGCAGCCTTGCACTGTTGGTGAAAGCCGCGCTATTTCACCCCATAATGTGAAAACAACAGCCGACCTACAGGGTGTGCTAAATGTCTTTAATTGGTTAAGGTACATTAAATAGCCTTTTTTAATGCAATGCTTGTCACCACATACACACCCTGGGATCTGATCTCATAGTTTAACCAGGTGCTGTATAGCAAGGATCATACCTACCAATCACAAGTAGCTACCTGCCAGTACCCTGGTAAACTCACAGATCAGTACCAGCTCATGCACGTGCTCTATATCTTAGCATGTTCTCCTCAATTTATCAAGCTCTTCTCCCTCCTATGACTGCAAGCACTCACAAGAGAACCTGCAGTTAGGATTTATCAAGCCCTTCTCCTTCCTATGACTCACAAGAGAACCTGCAGTCAGGATTTATCAAGCCCTTCTCCTCCCTATGACTGCAGGTTCTCACAAGAGAACCTGCAGTCAGGATTTATCAAGCCCTTCTCCTCCCTATGACTCACAAGAGAACCTGTAGTCAGGATTTATCAAGCCCTTCTCCTCCCTATGACTCACAAGAGAACCTGCAGTCAGGAATTATCAAGCCCGTCTCCTCCCTATGACTCACAAGAGAACCTGCAGTCAGGATTTATCAAGCCCTTCTCCTTCCTATGACTCACATGAGAACCTGCAGTCAGGATTTATCAATCCATTCTCCTCCCTATGACTCACAAGAGAACCTGCAATCAGGATTTATCAAGCCCTTCTCCTCCTTATGACTCACAAGAGAACCTACAGTCAGGATTTATCTGCTGAGCCGATGCAGCTGGGATTTACACGTCTCTCCGTGGCAGAGAGGGCCTTTAGGAGGAGGGAGGGGCTCTGCCTCTATTGTGGGTTACATGGTCACCTTTTGAAGTCTTGTCCTACATGGCCGGGAAACGCTCACACCTAAGGTCCTGTCGGGGGCAGACCTTGGGTGGTATATCCTCGTCCCCGGAACCGCTTAAGGAGAAACCATTCGTCACGGTTGTCCTTTCCTGGGTGGACTCCTCCATAGTCACTCAGGCTCTTGTTGACTCTGGTGCTGCGGGCGATTTCATTGACAGTGCTTTTGTATCAAAGCACACCATTCCTGTTTTGCCTTGGTCTGTACTGCTTGCTATTGAGGCCATTGATGGCAGGCCCCTTCAGCCCACACTTGTTACTCACGAAACTGCTCCATTGTCCATGGCTGTTGGGGCTCTCCATTTTGAAACCCTCCAGTTCCTGGTGATAAACTCTCTGCATTTTCCGGTTGTTCTGGGTTATCCCTGGCTCCAAAAGATCAACCCCAGTCTCGACTGGCGCAGATCCGAAATTTTGTTGTGGTCCCCCCAATGTATTTCCACTTGTCTTTGGAAACCAGTTAAAGTCTTGTGCACTTCTTTGGTATCTCAATTGCCAGAGGAGTACCGAGAATTCCTAGACGTGTTTGACAAGGTGCGTGCCGGTACGTTGCCTCCTTACCGGTCTTACAATTGTGCCATAGACCTGCAACCCGGAGCCATTCCTCCTCGGGCCGGGAGTACCCTCTGTCTGTTGCAGAGAATTGTGCTATGGAGGAGTATGTTGCCGATGCTCTGTCGCGGGGGATCATCCGCAAACCCTGCTCTCCTGCAGGGGCTGGCTTCTTCTTTGTGAAGAAAAAGGGTGGTGAGTTAAGACCATGTATCGATTATAGGGGTCTTAATCGTCTTACCATTAAGAATGCTTACCAAATTCCGCTTATTACGGAACTCTTTGACCGCCTCAAGGGAGCTACGGTCTTTACTAAACTTGATTTGAGAGGAGCGTAAAATCTCGTTTGGATTAAGGAGGGCCACAAATGGAAAACAGCATTTAACACCAGGAGCAGGCATTATGAGTATCTTGTAATGCCCTTTGGCCTATGTAATATTCCTGCTGTTTTTCAGGAGTTTATTAATGATGTCCTACGAGATATGTTGCAACAGTGTTTTGTGGTGTACTTAGACGACATCCTCATACACTCACCCACACTTGAGGCTCATCGTTCTGATGTTACACGGGTTCTTCAGAGACTACATGAGAAGTAGTTTGCCATGTGCTGCTGGCAGCCATTTTACTCACCTCTCTTCCTGACTATGGTGCATTGTGGGGGATGCTGCTCACTTCCTGCACTTCCTATTATGGCCAGACTGGTGTCCATCATCCATGTGAGACAGGATGCAGTCTCAAAAATGTGATGTCATCACTTATTCTTTAAAGGGCCTTTGTTCAGTATGCTTTGCCTTTGTGTTGTCTCAGACCTGTTTGTGAGAGTTCCTGTGTATTACCTGGCTGCTTGACCTCCTTCCTGGTTCCTGATCCCTGGCTTGTTCCTGACTCTGCTGTTTTCCTTGTTCCTGATTCCGGCTCGTCTGACTATTTGCTTTGGCTCCTGACTCGGCTCGTCTGACTACAATCTGTGGTTTTGACTCCTGGCTTGTTATTTGACTTGTGGACTTTTTATTATTTTTTGTTATTAATAAAGGTGTGATTATTTTTGCACTTCTCGTCTCAGTCTGATTCCTGGAACCCTGACAATTTATCAATCCCTTCTCTTCCCTATGATTCACAAAAGAACCTGCAGCCAAGATTTATCAAGCCCTTCTCCTCCCTATGACTCACAAGAGAACCTGCAGTCAGGATTTATCAAGCCCTTCTCCTCCCTATGACTCAAAAGAGAACCTGCAGTCAGGATTTATCCAGCCCTTCTCCTCCCTATGACTCACAAGAGAACCTGCAGTAAGGATTTATCAAGCCCTTCTCCTCCTTATGACTCACAAGAGAAACTGCAGTCAGGATTTATCAAGCCCTTCTCCTCCCTATGACTCATAAGAGAACCTGCAGTTAGGGTTTATCAAGCCCTTCTCCTCCCTATGACTCACAAGAGAACATGCAGTCAGTATTTATCAAGCCCTTCTCCTCCCTATGACTCACAAGAGAACCTTCAGTCAGGATTTATCAAGCCCTTCTCCTCCCTATGACTCACAAGAGAACCTGCAGTCAGGATTTATCAAGCCATTCTCCTCCCTATGACTCACAAGAGAACCTGCAGTCAGGATTTATCAAGCCCTTCTCCTCCCTATGACTCACAAGAGAACCTGCAGTCAGGATTTATCAAGTCCTTCTCCTCCATATGACTCACAAGATGACCTGCAGTCAGGATTTATAAAGCCATTTTCCTCCCTATGACTCACAAGAGAACTTGCAGTCAGGATTTATCAAGCCCTTCTCCTTCCTATGACTCACAAGAGAACTTGGAGTCAGGATTTATAAAGCCCTTCTCCTTCCCTATGACTCACAAGAGAACCTGCAGTCAGGATTTATCAAGCCCTTCTCCTCCCTATGACTAACAAGAGAACCTACAGTCAGGATTTATAAAGCCCTTCTTCTCCCTATGACTCACAAGAGAACCTGCAGTCAGGATTTATCAAGCCTTTCTCCTCCCTATGGCTCCTGCAGTCCGGATTTATCAAGCACTTCTCCTCCCTATGACTCACAAGAGAACCTGCAGTCAGGATTTATCAAACACTTCTCCCTATGACTCACAAGAGAACCTGCAGTCAGGATTTATCAAGCCCTTCTCCTCCTGATGACTCACAAGAGAACCTGCAGTCAGGATTTATCAAGCCCTTCTCCTCCCTATGACTCACAAGAGAACCTGCAGTCAGGATTTATCAAACCCTTCTCCTCCCTATGACTCACAAGAGAACTTGCAGTCAGGATTTATCAAGCCCTTCTCCTCCCTATGACTCACAAGAGAACTTGCAGTCAGGATTTATCAAGCCCTTCTCCTCCCTATGACTCACAAGAGAACTTGCAGTCAGGATTTATCAAGCCTTTCTCCTCCCTATGGCTCCTGCAGTCAGGATTTATCAAGCCCTTCTCCTCCCTATGAATCACAAGAGAACCTGCAGTCAGGATTTATCAAGCCTTTCTCCTCCCTATGGCTCCTGCAGTCAGGATTTATCAAGCACTTCTCCTCCCTATGACTCACAAGAGAACCTGCAGTCAGGATTTATCAAGCCCTTCTCCTTCCTATGACTCACAAGAGAACCTGCAGTCAGGATTTATCAAGCCCTTCTCCTCCTTATGGCTCACAAGAGAACCTGCAGTCAGGATTTATCAAACACTTCTCCCTATGACTCACAAGAGAACCTGCAGTCAGGATTTATCAAGCCCTTCTCCTCCCGATGACTCACAAGAGAACCCGCAGTCAGGATTTATCAAGCCCTTCTCCTCCCTATGACTCACAAGAGAACCTGCAGTCAGGATTTATCAAGCCCTTCTCCTCCCTATGACTCACAAGAGAACTTGCAGTCAGGATTTATCAAGCCCTTCTCCTCCCAATGACTCACAAGAGAACTTGCAGTCAGGATTTTTCAAGCCCTTCTCCTCCCTATGAATCACAAGAGAACCTGCAGTCAGGATTTATCAAGCCCTTCTCCTCCCTATGACTCACAAGAGAACTTGCAGTCAGGATTTATCAAGCCCTTCTCCTTCCTATGACTCACAAGAGAATTTGTAGTCAGGATTTATCAAGCCCTTCTCCTTCCCTATGACTCACAAGAGAACCTGCAGTCAGGATTTATCAAGCCCTTCTCCTCCCTATGACTCACAAGAGAACCTGCAGTCAGGATTTATCAAGCCCTTCTTCTCCCTATGACTCACAAGAGAACCTGCAGTCAGGATTTATCAAGCCTTTCTTCTCCCTATGGCTCTTGCAGTCAGGATTTATCAAGCACTTCTCCTCCCTATGACTCACAAGAGAACCTGCAGTCAGGATTTATCAAGCCCTTCTCCTTCCTATGACTCACAAGAGAACCTGCAGTCAGGATTTATCAAGCCCTTCTCCTCCCTATGACTCATAAGAGAACCTGCAGTCAGGATTTATCAAACACTTCTCCTCCCTATGACTCACAAGAGAACCTGCAGTCAGGATTTATCAAGCCCTTCTCCTCCCTATGACTCACAAGAGAACCTGCAGTCAGGATTTATCAAGCCTTTCTCCTCCCTATGACTCACAAGAGAACCTGCAGTCAGGATTTATCAAGCCCTTCTCCTTCCTATGACTCACAAGAGAACTTGCGGTCAGGATTTATCAAGCCCTTCTCCTCCCTTTGACTCACAAGAGAACTTGCAGTCAGGATTTATCAAGACCTTCTCCTTCCTATGACTCACAAGAGAATTTGTAGTCAGGATTTATCAAGCCCTTCTCCTCCCTATGACTCACAAGAGAACCTGCAGTCAGGATTTATCAAGCCCTTCTCCTCCCTATGACTCACAAGAGAACCTGCAGTCAGGATTTATCAAGCCCTTCTCCTCCCTATGACTCACAAGAGAACCTGCAGTCAGGATTTATCAAGCCCTTCTCCTCCCTATGACTCACAAGAGAACCTGCAGTCAGGATTTATCAAGCCCTTCTCCTCCCTATGACTCACAAGAGAACCTGCAGTCAGGATTTATCAAGCCCTTCTCCCGATGACTCACAAGAGAACCTGCAGTCAGGATTTATCAAGCCCTTCTCCACCCTATGACTTACAAGAGAACCTGCAGTCAGGATTTATCAAGCCCTTCTCCCGATGACTCACAAGAGAACCTGCAGTCAGGATTTATCAAGCCCTTCTCCTCCTTATGACTCACAAGAGAACCTGCAGTCAGGATTTATCAAGCCCTTCTCCTCCCTATGACTTACAAGAGAACCTGCAGTCAGGATTTATCAAGCCCTTCTCCCGATGACTCACAAGAGAACCTGCAGTCAGGATTTATCAAGCCCTTCTCCTCCTTATGACTCACAAGAGAACCTGCAGTCAGGATTTATCAAGCCATTCTCCTCCCTATGACTCACAAGAGAACCTGCAGTCAGGATTTATCAAGCCCTTCTCCTTCCTATGACTCACAAGAGAACTTGCGGTAAGGATTTATCAAGCCCTTCTCCTCCCTTTGACTCACAAGAGAACCTGCAGTCAGGATTTATCAAGCCCTTCTCCTCCCTTTGACTCACAAGAGAACCTGCAGTCAGGATTTATCAAGCCCTTCTCCTTCCTATGACTCACAAGAGAAACTGCAGTCAGGATTTATCAAGCCCTTCTCCTCCCTATGACTCACAAGAGAACTTGCAGTCAGGATTTATCAAGCCCTTCTCCTCCCTATGACTCACAAGAGAACTTGCAGTCAGGATTTATCAAGCCCTTCTCCTCCGTATGACTCACAAGGGAACTTGCAGTCAGGATTTTTCAAGCCCTTCTCCTCTCTATGAATCACAAGAGAACCTGCAGTCAGGATTTATCAAGCCTTTCTCCTCCCTATGGCTCCTGCAGTCAGGATTTATCAAGTACTTCTCCTCCCTATGACTCACAAGAGAACCTGCAGTCAGGATTTATCAAGCCCTTCTCCTCCCTATGACTCACAAGAGAACTTGCAGTCAGGATTTATCAAGCCCTTCTCCTCCCTATGACTCACAAGAGAACTTGCAGTCAGGATTTATCAAGCCCTTCTCCTCCCTATGACTCACAAGAGAACTTGCAGTCAGGATTTATCAAGCCCTTCTCCTCCCTATGACTCACAAGAGAACTTGCAGTCAGGATTTTTCAAGCCCTTCTCCTCCCTATGAATCACAAGAGAACCTGCAGTCAGGATTTATCAAGCCCTTCTCCTCCCTATGACTCACAAGAGAACTTGCAGTCAGGATTTATCAAGCCCTTCTCCTTCCTATGACTCACAAGAGAACTTGTAGTCAGGATTTATCAAGCCCTTCTCCTTCCCTATGACTCACAAGAGAACTTGCAGTCAGGATTTATCAAGCCCTTCTCCTTCCTATGACTCACAAGAGAACTTGTAGTCAGGATTTATCAAGCCCTTCTCCTTCCCTATGACTCACAAGAGAACCTGCAGTCAGGATTTATCAAGCCTTTCTCCTCCCTATGGCTCTTGCAGTCAGGATTTATCAAGCACTTCTCCTCCCTATGACTCACAAGAGAACCTGCAGTCAGGATTTATCAAGCACTTCTCCTCCCTATGACTCACAAGAGAACCTGCAGTCAGGATTTATCAAGCCCTTCTCCTCCCTATGACTCACAAGAGAACCTGCAGTCAGGATTTATCAAGCCCTTCTCCTCCCTATGACTCACAAGAGAACCTGCAGTCAGGATTTATCAAACACTTCTCCTCCCTATGACTCACAAGAGAACCTGCAGTCAGGATTTATCAAGCCCTTCTCCTCCTTATGACTCACAAGAGAACCTGCAGTCAGGATTTATCAAGCCCTTCTCCTCCCTATGACTCACAAGAGAACCTGCAGTCAGGATTTATCAAGCCCTTCTCCTCCCTATGACTCAGAAGAGAACCTGCAGTCAGGATTTATCTAGCCCTTCTCCTCCCTATGACTCACAAGAGAACCTGCAGTCAGGATTTATCAAGCCCTTCTCCTCCCTATGACTCACAAGAGAACCTGCAGTCAGGATTTATCAAGCCCTTCTCCTCCCTTTGACTCACAAGAGAACTTGCAGTCAGGATTTATCAAGCCCTTCTCCTCCCTATGAATTACAAGAGAACCTGCAGTTAGGATTTATCAAGCCCTTCTCCCGATGACTCACAAGAGAACCTGCAGTCAGGATGTATCAAGCCCTTCTCCTCCTTATGACTCACAAGAGAACCTGCAGTCAGGATTTATCAAGCCCTTCTCCTCCCTATGACTCACAAGAGAACCTGCAGTCAGGATTTATCAAGCCCTTCTCCTCCTTATGACTCACAGGAGAACCTGCAGTCAGGATTTATCAAGCCCTTCTCCTCCCTATGACTCACAAGAGAACCTGCAGTCAGGATTTATCAAGCCCTTCTCCTCCCTATGACTCACAAGAGAACCTGCAGTCAGGATTTATCAAGCCCTTCTCCTCTCTTTGACTCACAAGAGAACTTGCAGTCAGGATTTATCAAGCCCTTCTCCTCCCTATGACTTACAAGAGAACCTGCAGTCAGGATTTATCAAGCCCTTCTCCTGATGACTCACAAGAGAACCTGCAGTCAGGATTTATCAAGCCCTTCTCCTCCTTATGACTCACAAGAGAACCTGCAGTCAGGATTTATCAAGCCCTTCTCCTCCCTATGACTCACAAGAGAACCTGCAGTCAGGATTTATCAAGCCCTTCTCCTTCCTATGACTCACAAGAGAACCTGCAGTCAGGATTTATCAAGCCCTTCTCCTCCCTTTGACTCACAAGAGAACTTGCAGTCAGGATTTATCAAGCCCTTCTCCTCCCTATGACTCACAAGAGAACCTGCAGTCAGGATTTATCAAGCCCTACTCCTCCCGATGACTCATAAGAGAACCTGCAGTCAGGATTTATCAAGCCCTTCTCCTCCCTATGACTCACAAGAGAACCTGCAGTCAGGATTTATCAAGCCCTTCTCCTCCCTATGACTCACAAGAGAACCTGCAGTCAGGATTTATCAAGCCCTTCTTCTCCCTATGACTCACAAGAGAACCTGCAGTCAGGATTTGTCAAGCCATTCTCCTCCTGATGACTCACAAGAGAACCTGCAGTCAGGATTTATCAAGCCCTTCTCCTCCCTATGACTCACAAGAGAACTTGCAGTCAGGATTTATCAAGCCCTTCTCCTCCCTATGACTCACAAGAGAACTTGCAGTCAGGATTTTTCAAGCCCTTCTCCTCCCTATGAATCACAAGAGAACCTGCAGTCAGGATTTATCAAGCCCTTCTCCTCCCTATGACTCACAAGAGAACTTGCAGTCAGGATTTATCAAGCCCTTCTCCTTCCTATGACTCACAAGAGAACTTGTAGTCAGGATTTATCAAGCCCTTCTCCTTCCCTATGACTCACAAGAGAACTTGCAGTCAGGATTTATCAAGCCCTTCTCCTTCCTATGACTCACAAGAGAACTTGTAGTCAGGATTTATCAAGCCCTTCTCCTTCCCTATGACTCACAAGAGAACCTGCAGTCAGGATTTATCAAGCCTTTCTCCTCCCTATGGCTCTTGCAGTCAGGATTTATCAAGCACTTCTCCTCCCTATGACTCACAAGAGAACCTGCAGTCAGGATTTATCAAGCCCTTCTCCTCCCTATGACTCACAAGAGAACCTGCAGTCAGGATTTATCAAACACTTCTCCTCCCTATGACTCACAAGAGAACCTGCAGTCAGGATTTATCAAGCCCTTCTCCTCCTTATGACTCACAAGAGAACCTGCAGTCAGGATTTATCAAGCCCTTCTCCTCCCTATGACTCACAAGAGAACCTGCAGTCAGGATTTATCAAGCCCTTCTCCTCCCTATGACTCAGAAGAGAACCTGCAGTCAGGATTTATCTAGCCCTTCTCCTCCCTATGACTCACAAGAGAACCTGCAGTCAGGATTTATCAAGCCCTTCTCCTCCCTTTGACTCACAAGAGAACTTGCAGTCAGGATTTATCAAGCCCTTCTCCTCCCTATGAATTACAAGAGAACCTGCAGTCAGGATTTATCAAGCCCTTCTCCCGATGACTCACAAGAGAACCTGCAGTCAGGATTTATCAAGCCCTTCTCCTCCTTATGACTCACAAGAGAACCTGCAGTCAGGATTTATCAAGCCCTTCTCCTCCCTATGACTCACAAGAGAACCTGCAGTCAGGATTTATCAAGCCCTTCTCCTCCTTATGACTCACAGGAGAACCTGCAGTCAGGATTTATCAAGCCCTTCTCCTCCCTATGACTCACAAGAGAACCTGCAGTCAGGATTTATCAAGCCCTTCTCCTCCCTATGACTCACAAGAGAACCTGCAGTCAGGATTTATCAAGCCCTTCTCCTCTCTTTGACTCACAAGAGAACTTGCAGTCAGGATTTATCAAGCCCTTCTCCTCCCTATGACTTACAAGAGAACCTGCAGTCAGGATTTATCAAGCCCTTCTCCCGATGACTCACAAGAGAACCTGCAGTCAGGATTTATCAAGCCCTTCTCCTCCTTATGACTCACAAGAGAACCTGCAGTCAGGATTTATCAAGCCCTTCTCCTCCCTATGACTCACAAGAGAACCTGCAGTCAGGATTTATCAAACCCTTCTCCTTCCTATGACTCACAAGAGAACCTGCAGTCAGGATTTATCAAGCCCTTCTCCTCCCTTTGACTCACAAGAGAACTTGCAGTCAGGATTTATCAAGCCCTTCTCCTCCCTATGACTCACAAGAGAACCTGCAGTCAGGATTTATCAAGCCCTACTCCTCCCGATGACTCATAAGAGAACCTGCAGTCAGGATTTATCAAGCCCTTCTCCTCCCTATGACTCACAAGAGAACCTGCAGTCAGGATTTATCAAGCCCTTCTCCTCCCTATGACTCACAAGAGAACCTGCAGTCAGGATTTATCAAGCCCTTCTCCTCCCTATGACTCACAAGAGAACCTGCAGTCAGGATTTGTCAAGCCATTCTCCTCCTGATGACTCACAAGAGAACCTGCAGTCAGGATTTATCAAGCCCTTCTTCTCCCTATGAATCACAAGAGAACCTGCAGTCAGGATTTATCAAGCCCTTCTCCTCCCTTTGACTCACAAGAGAACTTGCAGTCAGGATTTATCAAGCCCTTCTCCTCCCTATGACTCACAAGAGAACCTGCAATCAGGATTTATCAAGCAGCGGTCATCAGACGTCTGCTTCCCTACCCTCTTCTCCACATCTTAGGTGGAGAATTTTAATCTCTTCCCGGTCTCATAAGCTCAATTGGCTGTGCGCAGGCAGGGGGCGGGATAGCATGCAAGAGCAAAATAGCGCTTGTGTGCAAATGTTAAATTCCGGCAGCGGTTTGCTGCCCACCAGAGGAGAGCTGGGGTGGACAAGGGTGAATATGTACACCTTAATATGCCCTTGATTGATAAATCAAGACCTTTCTAATGTCTTGTAAAGATTTGCTGGGGTTATATATCCTGGTATTCTTTTGACTGTCATATCCTTTGAAGGAAAATACAACAACTTTGCATTATTTATTTTCTTTACTTTTGAAGTAAAGTACCTCTGAAACAGAGACAGGAACGACTCCATTGTATTTATAGTGACCTGACCATGAAAAAGTGTTTGTTTAGATCAGAGGACAAAACTCATTTTCATTTGTCAATAATTGGCCACATCAAAGGAGATGAGAAACATAGATTCAACCAGGATATACAAGGAGTGTATCCCTTAAGATTAATTTGCAAAGTTTTGTAAACTCTACTAACAAAATGACAGTGTTTAGTGATTTTAAAACAAATGTGTATTTTGCAATGCACTGCTTAAAGGCCATTACAGTAAAAAAGAATACATGCTCACATTTGTTAGAGAATGTCATTTTATTACTATCAATTCTGCAAATCTATGTGTTAAGCCCTGCACATATAAAGTACTGATAGGTAGCTGCAGAGAACAGCTGGTCCCGAAGCTGAAACTACCTATGATTCAATCAGTAGTGCTAGTTGCACAACCCAGCTAGTGCTGTTGATTGGCAGTTATCTGTGACTCCAGAGTGGTATTTTAACTATGTGTTTAACCCCATTTGCAGGGTTAATATAGGTAACATAGATTTGCAAGGTCAATATTGATACAATTATATGCTCTAACAAATCGGAGCCTGTTATGTTTTCGCTATATTGGCCCTTTAATTTTTGGCATTAGCTATGAATAAACAAAAACTATTTTACTGTCCCTTTAAATTGATTGCTGTAAATTAGATTTATATTCTCCTGTTATGCTGTGTACATTAATGGATTAATGTGGATCCATTTATTTCTGAAGTTTGTGGGCTTAGTTTACTTACACATACAAATGCAAGGGATAATTGTAGTATTCATCTTAAATATATATCACTATTAAAGTACATTTGTGCACAGAGAGAGACTGCATATCACAGAAACACACATTTTAAACATATTATACTATAAGTATATAATTCTTAACATTTTAAGAACAGGTGATGTTTCTAGGTGGAAAAAAACAGAATGATTTAACTTGCTTGCTAAGCTCATTGAAAATGAATAGTCTTACAAAAATATAACCATTTTTGTTTTGTTCTTAATTTGAAGTGACCCGCAATGCGAACGTGACCTCGCATTCAGATTGCATGGAAGCTTTGCACTCAGGAGAGCGCGCTTCAATAGGCTCGTTCTCATGCCGTCATACATAGCACATAACCTAAGCGCATCAAAGGGGGGACGCTGCGCAGCGATAGGCAGCAAATGTAAATATATATATGTATATGAATATACACATATTAACACATAAATATATAAGTATATAAGCATATACATATATATTTATAGAGAACACCCAGTTCCCCATAGACTGCTATGTAAAGGCACTTTTCAGGGCCGTTTTTTTTTTTTCGAATAACCCACACCAGCTCACTTTAACCCCTAACAACTGCTTTGGCAGTAAAATTTTATTTAAAAGAAATGCTATTTTTTTTTAAATAAAAAACAACCTTTCACTTTATTTTGAGGCAATTGGGGCACTTTTGGAAAATGAACCAGAAATCTGATCTCTGGTTAATTTTCAGAGCACTACTTGCTACCGCGAGCTTGCAGTAGCAATAACCACTCACTTGTAATAGCTGGTTATTTATCTGCGCCCGTAAAGAGGCAATTTTGCCCGTTTATGGGCGCACAATAAAATAGCGCCCCACTTGTAATCTAGCCCAATATGCTATAAGTATATCTTTCTTGACATTTTAAGAACAGGTGAAACTTTCAGGTGGAGGAAACATAATTTCACTTGCTTGCCAAGCTTAATGAAATATAAAAATTCTTTGTTTTGTTCTTAATGAGGCTTTTAAAGGTTTGCTCCTCTCTATGTGCATTTTATATGCTGAAAAATACTGCAATAAAAATTCATGAAATGAAAATGTTTACTAACACTAAATGTATCAATTTACTAATTCATAAACTAAATAAGGGGGAGGATAATTCAGTCACAGAGAAACAGCTTGCCCTTATGTGGCTGCCATCTCAGGGTATGCCTTTGTTCTGGTTATTAATTGTGCTGCAGGAACAAGGTGTCACAATAACCTCAACTGCACTTGATGACTATTTTATAATGTTTATTCCAGATTTCTTTTATATATATATTTACAAGTATATGGCTTTCATTGTGAATATCTTATGTTTGTAGTGAATCCTAAATAACTGCCATAGCCAGAGGGTGTCAGACATTATTCACCAGTGCAAATATAGCAATTTCATACAAGCTTTGCAGATTACCAGCAGACATGCTCTTAAACATTTAAAAATAATAATAATAATAATAATAATAATAATAATAATAATACTATTATATAAGGTATTTTTATTATACCATTATACTGTATTGATAATTTGGATTATGTATCAAGTTGACTTAAAAGTGAAGACACATAACTCCATATTCTGTCACCTATTGATCAAATGACTGCTCCACTGCTAAGCCTTTTTCACACCCCTGTGGGAAGTCGATTTTTGCTGCCTAAAGGGATGCTAAACCCAAATTTTTTCTTTCATGATTCAGATAGATCAATTTTTAGCAACTTTCTAATTTACTCCAATTATCAATTTTTCTTCGTTCTCTTGGTATCTTTATTTAAAAAAAAGCAGGAATGAAAGCTTAGGAGCCATCCCATTTTAGGTTTAGCACCTGGGTAGCCACCAATCAGCAAGCGCTACCCAGGGTACTGGATCAGAAAATGGGCCGGCTCCTAAGCGTTCATTCCTGATTTTTCAAATAAAAATATCAAGAGAACAAAGAAAATTTGAAAAGAGGAGTAAATTAGAAAGTTGCTTAATGTTGTAGCTCTATTAGAATCACAAAAGAAAAAAATATATAATGTATAGTTATGATTTTAGAAAATAACATTGAAAATAGTCAGGTGAGTACTGTTTCTATACTGTGATCAGCGTTTATCAAGGGTATCCAAAGTTAAAAGAGGAGTCAATACAGGCTATATAAACTGCCACTGATCCAATCACGGTCCAGCTGTGTAGGTAGCACTGCTGATTGAATTAGAGGAAGCTTCTTCTCAGGATAAGCAGTGCTTTAACTATGTGATTAATCCCTTTGCGCGGATTAAACACATAGGGCCCCATTACATATGCGGCATCGCCCGCAAAAGCTGGTGACGACGGTTTTTGCGCTGTTTTGGTATCCTATATACTGCGCAGCATATAAATGCGGCACGTATATTTCACCCGTCACCCACAATTTTTACTCCCATAAGCTAAAATGGGACTGCATCGCAAATCGGTATCTAATATTCAGTGCAAGGACTTACGTGGCGAAAATGGAGAAAGAAGACAGCCGCAGCAGGCCTTGCGCTGAGTATGGGAGCACCGTAACTGCGAAAATGCCTGCAAAAATAAACTAACACCTAACGCATGTGCAATATCTATCTACCTGTCAACCGCAATCCCCCACCGCAATAACTAATAAACGGGCTAGATTACGAGTTTTGCGTTATGAGTCTAACGCTGCTTTTTCCCTACCGCCGGTATTATGAGTCTTGTAGGTACAGCTGTACCTCACACTTTTTTGGCCATCACGCAACGTAACTACCGTATCTTTCAAAAAGTACTTTTTCAACGGGACTTCCACAGCGCCGGTATTACGAGTTTGCCTGTCCGGCCAAAAAGTGAGCAGTACAGCCTATAACTATAAGATCTGTACCTTCAACTGAAAGTGAGTAGTTATGGGTTTTACGTTACAAAGCTGTAGAATAAAACTCATAACGAAAGTGTTACAAAGTACACTAACACCCATAAACTACCTATTAACCCCTAAACCAAGGCCCTCCTGCATCGCAAATACTAAAATAAAATTATTAACCCCTAATCTGCCGCTCCAGACATCGCCACCACTATAATAAACATATTAACCCCTAAACCGCCGCACTCCTGCATCGTAAACACTAGTTAAATATTATTAACCCCTAATCTGCTGCCCCCAATGTCGTCGCCACCTACATACACTTATTAACCCCTAATCTGCTGTCCCTAACATCGCCGCAACCTACATTACTGTTATTAACCCCTAATCTGCTGCCCCCAAAATCGCCACCAGCTAACTACACTTATTAACCCCTAATCTGCTGCCCCCAATGTTGCCGCCACTATACTAAAGTTATTAACCCCTAACCCTAAATCTAAACGTAACCCTAACCCTAACACCCACTAACTTTAACATAATTAAAATAATTACAAATAAAAATTACAATTAATACCTAAATAATTCCTATTTAAAACTAAATAAATACTAACCTGTAAAATAAAACCTAAGCTAGCTACAATATAACTAATAGTTATATTGTATCTAGCTTATGTTTTATTTTTATTTCACAGGTAAGTTTGTATTTATTTTAACTAGGTAGACTAGTTAGTAAATAGTTAGTAACTATTTACTAGCTACCTAGCTAAAATAAATACAAACTTACCTGTAAAATAAAACCTAACATTTGTTACACTAAAACCTACCATTACACTAAAATGAAATAAATTAAATTACAAAAAAACATTTATCTAAATTACAAAAAGTAATAAACACTAAATTACACAAAATAAAAAGGAAATTATCAAACATTTAAACGAATTGCACCTATTGAGCTTTAATCCTATTGGCTGATCCAATCAGCCAATAGGATTGAGCTTGCATTCTATTGGCTGTTCCAATCCCTAACATAGTTTAAGTTTTAAGACATCTTATAAAAATGGAAATTTGGATAAGGGGGGCATTTATGTTATGAACAAAAATTAGTTACCAAAGACTAATATAGATCTATTTAAGGACAAAGATAGAAAGTTTGAGTTTTTTTTAAGGTTAATCAATTTAAAGTTTTAATGTGTGATTATCTAATTAACCTATCAGGGAATTGTGATACCTTTAAATCGGTGTAGGTAGATATCATGACTTAGGCTTCTGATGACGGCGTAAGCCAAAACGTGTCAAGCCCTTTGTCTTACACTTGCAAGTGTGCTTTTATCCTGTGTCCATGCTTTAAATGCTGTAAATAAAGTCTAGTTTTGAATATTCCTGAAGCACCGCAAATCAAAGTTTTTGCTGCAGGGTTCTTATAATGGAACATTATTCATACATTTCTTTAATCAGCCCCTGACATATGTATATGTATAGTTGGGGATAGCAAGAGCACTAGCTATGTATCAGGATAATCCAGTGGGGTGGACTTTGTGGCCTGTGGACAGGGTTGGGGGCACATGGACATAGCTAAGCATTCTAGCAGAATGGAGGAGTGGCTACACATGTTTACAAGGGGTGTGGTCATTACTGGGCGGAGCTAGGACAGTGTCAGGTTTCTTTAACAAGTAATGGGGCAGGAATACATATTTTTTTATACTAATAAACACTTCCTACTAATGCTCATTAATTCCTTTGTTACTTCCTGTTTATACTCATTGGCTGATCAGCACTTCCTACTAATGCTTATTTGCTAATATTTACTTCCTGTTAATGATTTTTGCTGATAGCCACTTCTTATTAATGATTATTGGCTGATAGGTACTGACTCTTAATGCTTATTGGCTGATAACCACTTCCTACTAATGCTTATTGGCTAACAGGTGTTTCCTGTAAATGCTTATTTGTTACAAGGTACTATGATAACCATTACTGAACATTATTATATAATTACAAGCAAATGAGCATTGGTATAAAGTGTGTAAGTGATCCTGGTATATTTGAAACTTTAAAATTAAAGAGCTTTTACTTAACTTGTTTTTTTTTCATTAAAAAATAAGATGCCTACATGTTTAAATGGACATTGTACACTAGATTTTTCTTTGCATACATGTTTTGTAGAATAAGTGTTGCTTATTTTTAAATAACATTGTGCTGATTTTCAGACTCCTAAGCAAGCCCCAAAGTTTTACATGTATACTGATGTATACAGACTTCACATATTGCTTCTGTTTGTATAATGGGTCTATTCATATGAAAGGAAGAGGGGGGGTCTGTTCTCAACCCCTCCTAGGGGTCGATCCGATAAAAATCGTCGCCCGCAAAAGCCGGCGACGCCAATAATTGCGCGGATTTGGTATCCTATATACGGCGTAAGCTAGAAGTTACGCATGTATATTTCTGCCGTCGCCCGCAGTTTTTTGGGCCATAGGCAGGTATACCAAACCCGCGCAGTTTGGTATCCAATATGCAGCGTAAGGACTTACGTGGCGAAAATGGAGAAAACTTACTCCATTTTCACCTCGCCACAAAAAGCAGCCGTAAGAAGCCTTACGCTGACTATTGGAGCCCCGTAACTCCCTAAACTAACTAAAAAATAAACCTAACACCTAACGCATGCGCAATGTCTATCTCCCTGTCAACTGCGATCTGCTAAATAAAACCTAACACCTAACGCATGCGCAATGTCTATCTACCTGTCAACCGCGATCTGCTAAAATAAACCTAACACCTAACGCATGCGCAATGTCTATCTCCCTGTCAACCGCGATCCCCCCCCCCCCCCGAAATCCCTAATAAAGTTATTACCCCCTAAACCGCCGCTCCCGGACCCCGCCGCCATCTACATAAACTAACCCCCTACTGTGAGCCTCTAAAACCGCCGCCATCTACCTTATCTATCCCCTAATCTGACCCCTTACACCGCCGCCACCTATATAAAAATTATTAACCCCTAATCTAATCCCCCTATACCGCCGCCAGCTATATTAATATTATTAACCCCTAATGTAAGCCCCTTACACCGCCGCCATCTCTATTAAAATGATTAACCCCTAATTTAATCTACCTACCCCGCCGCCAGCTATATTATCTATATTAACCCTAAGTATATTATAGTTAATATAGTTATTACATTATATATATTAACTATATTAACCCTAATTATATTAGGGTTAATATAGTTACTATAGTATTTATATTAACTATATTAACTCTATCTAACCCTAACACCCCTAACTATATTTATATTAAATTAATCTAATTAATTTATAAACTAAAATATTCCTATTTAAATCTAAATACTTACCTATAAAATAAACCCTAAGATAGCTACAATATAATTAATAATTACATTGTAGCTATGTTAGGGTTAATATTTATTTTACAGGTAAATTGTTAATTATTTTAACTAGGTATAATAGATATTAAATAGTTATTAACTATTTAATATCTACCTAGTTAAAATAATTACCCAATTACCTGTAAAATAAATCCTAACCTAAGTTATAAATACACCTACACTATCAATAAATTAAATAAACTACAAACATCTATCTAAAAATACAATTAAATTAACTAAACTAAATTACAAAAAAAAACAAACACTAAATTACAAAAAATAAAAAAAAGATTACAAGATTTTTAAGCTAATTACACCTATTCTAAGCCCCCTAATAAAATAATAAACCCCCAAAATAAAAAAAATTCCCTGCCCTATTCTAAATTAAACAAATTTCAAAGCTCTTTACCTTACCAGCCCTTAAAAGGGCCTTTTGTGGGGCATGCCCCAAAGAATTCAGCTCTTTTGCATTCAACAAATACAATCCCCCCCCCCATTACAACCCACCACCCACATACCCCTATTCTAAACCCACCCAAACCCCCCTTAAAAAAGCCTAACACTACCCCCCTGAAGATCTCCCTACCTTGTCTTCACCACACCGGGCCGAACTCCTGATCCGATCCGGGCGATGTCGTCCTCCAAGCGGCAAAGAAGAATTCTTCCTCCGGCGACGTTTTCCTCCAAGCGGCAGCAAAGTCTTCATTCTTCCGGCGGCATCTTCAATCTTCTTTCTTCGCTCCGCCGCCGCGGAGCATCCATCCCGGCCGACTGCTGAACTTGGAATGAGGTACCTTTAAATGACGTCATCCAAGATGGCGTCCGCCGAATTCCGATTGGCTGATAGGATTCTATCAGCCAATCGGAATTAAGTTAAAAAAATCTGATTGGCTGATTGAATCAGCCAATCAGATTCAGCCAATAGAACAGCCAATAGAATGCGAGCTCAATCTGATTGGCTGATTGGATCAGCCAATCGGATTGAACTTGAATCTGATTGGCTGATTCAATCAGCCAATCAGATTTTTTTAACTTAATTCCGATTGGCTGATAGAATCCTATCAGCCAATCGGAATTCGGCGGACGCCATCTTGGATGACGTCATTTAAAGGTACCTCATTCCAAGTTCAGCAGTCGGCCGGGATGGATGCTCCGCGGCGGCGGAGCGAAGAAAGAAGATTGAAGATGCCGCCGGAAGAATGAAGACTTTGCTGCCGCTTGGAGGAAGACGTCGCCGGAGGAAGAATTCTTCTTTGCCGCTTGGAGGACGACATCGCCCGGATCGGATCAGGAGTTCGGCCCGGTGTGGTGAAGACAAGGTAGGGAGATCTTCAGGGGGGTAGTGTTAGGCTTTTTTAAGGGGGGTTTGGGTGGGTTTAGAATAGGGGTATGTGGGTGGTGGGTTGTAATGGGGGGGGGGATTGTATTTGTTGAATGCAAAAGAGCTGAATTCTTTGGGGCATGCCCCACAAAAGGCCCTTTTAAGGGCTGGTAAGGTAAAGAGCTTTGAAATTTGTTGAATTTAGAATAGGGCAGGGAATTTTTTTTATTTTGGGGGTTTATTATTTTATTAGGGGGCTTAGAATAGGTGTAATTAGCTTAAAAATCTTGTAATCTTTTTTTTATTTTTTGTAATTTAGTGTTTGGTTTTTTTTGTAATTTAGTTTAGTTAATTTAATTGTATTTTTAGATAGATGTTTGTAGTTTATTTAATTTATTGATAGTGTAGGTGTATTTATAACTTAGGTTAGGATTTATTTTACAGGTAATTGGGTAATTATTTTAACTAGGTAGATATTAAATAGTTAATAACTATTTAATATCTATTATACCTAGTTAAAATAATTAACAATTTACCTGTAAAATAAATATTAACCCTAACATAGCTACAATGTAATTATTAATTATATTGTAGCTATCTTAGGGTTTATTTTATAGGTAAGTATTTAGATTTAAATAGGAATATTTTAGTTTATAAATTAATTAGATTAATTTAATATAAATATAGTTAGGGGTGTTAGGGTTAGATAGAGTTAATATAGTTAATATAAATACTATAGTAACTATATTAACTATATTAACCCTAATATAATTAGGGTTAATATAGTTAATATATATAATGTAATAACTATATTAACTATAATATACTTAGGGTTAATATAGATAATATAGCTGGCGGCGGGGTAGGTAGATTAAATTAGGGGTTAATCATTTTAATAGAGATGGCGGCGGTGTAAGGGGCTTACATTAGGGGTTAATAATTTTAATATAGATGGCGGCAGGGTTAGGGGCTCACTTTAGGGGGTTATAGATATAATATAGCTGGCGGCGGGGTACGGGAGCGGCGGTTTAGGGGTTAATAACTTTATTAGGTTGCGGCGGGGTAAAGGAGCGGCGGTTTAGGGGTTAATAGCTTTTTTATTGTTAGGCTAGTGAGGGGGGATAGCGGATAGAGGGTTAGACAGTGCGGGCTATGTTAGGGAGGCGTGTTAGACAGTGCGGGCTATGTTAGGGAGGCGTGTTAGACAGTGCGGGTGTTTTAAACTTTAGTCAGGTTTTATAGGCGCCGGCAGTTTCTAACGTGGCGCAAGTCACTGGCGACGCCAGAAATTTGTACTTACGCAGATTTCTGGACATCGCTGGTTTGTGAGACTTACGGCACGTTAGCATCTGACGGCGACCTATATGGGATAGCTCGAGTTGCGAGCTGAAACTGCGGGCGACGCCGGTTCCCTCGCTTGCGCCGCAAACTGCGATCGATATCGGATCGCGCCCCTAGTGGGTGTTCTAGAGACTAATCTCATCAACAGTACTAAATTGGGAGCTTCTGAGTCATTTTTTCAAAAGGTTTTATTACATGCAGTTAAAAGAAAACTGGTGTATACTGTCCCTTTAAGTGTTACTCTTTCATATGGATGGCAGGAAAAAAAATAAGGTATCCCTTTAAGTTTTCATGTTTACATTTTAATAAACAAAACTGCCTTTTTAACTCTGTTAGCAAAGTAAATATTTTAATGTGTTAGCTTATCGATACAATTAAATAAAAGCCCTATGAATATATATTTAACTGTAATCAGCCAGTAATTTACTAATTAATCCTTAAAACAAGGGGTACAACTGATAAGTGCAGCTTTGCCTGCATACATGTAATAGGTATTTAACATATTTAATTTGCTTCCAGATTCCCAAAAGGATTAGCAGCACCGGCAGTGAAAAATGTTATCAGATGAAAGAATGAAACAGCAACCATCTCTCAGACATGTGCCTGCAACATGGGCTTCCGGGCAGTCTTACTAAAGACTCATACTTTATTGATCTGCACAGGCAAAATCTCTGCTCATTGCATCAGCAGAGGCTTAGCAGAGAGAGGAAGAGAATCTTAGAAGGAAATGTGTGCACTTGAGATTCTTAAGACTCCAATGATTTCAAATGCCACATTAAAGAGACAGTAAACACTATATAGTTACAAGACATATCTGTTCTTTTGCTATAGAATAACATATCAGATAAATTAAAGCTTTAAAAACAAATTAACTCTTTATTTGATGAAATAGTTTTTAAGTAGCCAAACCCCACCCACTTATTTGTAGAACCTAATATGGGACTGTTACTGAATTAGACAACATTGACCACTGTTATTATGTTTTGTTTTTCAGTTCATTATCTGACAACCACTGCTGAGGTCACTTAACAACAAATATGTTGCACCAGGGTTAATCCCCTCATGATGGTATCAAGTGTTTAACAAAATTAACACTTGCTGGAAAAATGAAATCATGTTATTGTCGATGCAATTATGTGATTTCATGGCCGGGATTGGATCATGGGGGACTGCCTACACTGCTATTCACGCTCCCAGTCTGATTTTCCATTCCCCTAAAGGAGGAGGGTGCAGGACGCCAGATAAGGTTGGACGTTCCATGTTGTCCTAAAGTCATGAAACGGTTAACATTGTGAAGTCTGTTTTACTTATCCTATATTATGAAAGGCCAGGTTTGTTTGTCCAATGCAGTCATACGCATTAGAAACTGCAGCGCCAGACTGCAGCGCGAGACAAACATACCTGGCCGTAAAGAAGGATCAGCAGTGACCGCTGTGAGGATCAGACAGCAGAGAAGGTGGGCATAAGCTGGTGGGAGGGGCGGGAAGGGGTGAGAGGGGGCATGGTTGGGTGGGAGGGGGCGTGACCTGGTGGGAGCGGGCATGACGGGTATGAGAGAGGGCGTGGGGGGTGTGGTTGGGTCTGCGGGCTGGACGGGACCGTTGCACTGCAGAAAATGGCCTGTGTACATGGGCTTTAGGACTAGTTACACATAACTGAACATTTTATCTTACAATCTCAATGTGTTTAATGTTGCTCTAACTTGACTCCTAACTTGACACAGGAATGCAGTGGAGGCTCCTCCATATGTGCACTGCTGCACGTGAGCCCCCCAGCCCAAATGAAGGAAAAAAAGACAAAAAAATTTAATAAAATATAACATTTTTAATAAAATATATTTTTTCCAATCATTTCTAGCCCAAAAAATTAAAAGTCAAAGTGTTTTTTTTAAAAAATTAAAAAAAAATGTTTGCAACTTATTTTTTTTTTTATTTAACCGCACGTGCGGTTATAGCCTGATGCCTGTCATTATGTAGCTTATTAGAATTGCCTGCAGCCTGCTCCCAGCCATTCCCCATCCCTATACTGTCTTAATCGCACAGTTCAGCCTGTGTGATAGACAGTGTGAGGGAGCAGAGAGGTGGGGCTAACGGTCCGACTCCGGATACATGACGTCATCACTCCAGTCACGTGATGACGCTTGATGAGGCTCCTCCCACTCAACGGTGCAAAATCTCATTGCAGAGATAGTCGTTGAGCTGAGAGGAGCTCATTTTGCAGAGTTAGTCAGGCTCAGTGTGACCAAGTTGGGAGTTACTGTTGGTGGCGTGGGACTTAGAGTCTCAGAGAGAGAACTTAAAATGGAAGTTGAGGCGTGGCTGGGCACTAGTGGGTGGTGTGGTGGTAGAAAGAAGTTGAACTCAACTTAGAGAAAGAGTAGAGTAGGGACTGGACTGTGGGAAAGAATATTGTTTTTGAGATTGAGTCGAGAATACTAGTTATTTTCCCCTAAAAAAACAAAACACATTTTGCTAGCTATATGCCAATTTTAGACTTTAACGTGTGTAAGTGTGTCTGAATGTGTATTTACAGTATGTATACCTGTGTTTCTTTGTGTGTTTGAGTATCTATGTGAATGTTTATATGTTTGAGTGTATGTGTGTGTACAGGTCTGTGTGTGTGCTTGAGTGTATACGTGTTTGTCTATGTATGAGAATGTGTTGTGTGTGCCTGTTTGAGTGCATATACTATATCTATGTGCTTGCACAGATATTAAAGTATATTGTGGTACTTCTGAGGAACCCAGGAGATTCATATGCTGGCCATTTAATGACACTGGATACCCATCACTGGTGTGAACCTCACTAAAAAAAAGACCTGCTGCAGACAGGTAGGAAACCTTTTTTGCATATATTAGATTTTACTTTTTAGTCAATCTGACTGCTATATTTACTTGAATAAGTAGCCACCCAGTTTGTTTGGCTTTGTCAGTTCTAGACTGACTGTGTGTTCTTTGAATTATATGAAGATGTGGTGGATGGTGGGAGCCATATATATACTGTGTATGTATGTATATATATATTTATATATATAGGGAGCCTCCATTTGAATAACCCACGAGCCGCCACTGCATGAATGTATTGTCTGTGTTGCATCTAATAGGGGATACTAAAATGTATTAGAGGTTTTTGTAAAACGGATAAGAAAAAGAACTAAACATTTTTTTATTTAAAATGTGATACAGTCCGTCAATAGTACAGTGGGAGTTCTAATAATCAGCCAGTGAGCAATCAGGTGCTAGGGTCCAGTTGTACACAGACAAGTACTTCCTGTTTTGGACTTTTTTGGCTTTATCTGCCTGCCAGCATCACTACGCACTCAATCAGCAAACAGGAACTTCAATTTTTGAAGCAATTCCAAAACTGAAATAAACACAATTTTATTTGTCACTAATTCAGGTCATTTGGTTTTTGGATTTCAAAAATGTGAGATTAACAAGGCAGATAACTATTTTGTATTGTTTTCGGGAGGTAAACATTTTGATAATGATCTATATAAACCATAGAAGCATTTGAGTAGAAATGTGTAGCAGAAAAAAATTCAGTTAGTCCTAATCTTTCGGAACGAATATTCGGGAAAATTGATGTACCTGAATATTCGTTTACTGCATTATTCGGTATTGGTGTAGTTTTAAACAAAACAAAACTAATACTGAATATTCGTGGAACATTAATGTTCATTTTCATTAAATCATCGTAAATGTTCTTTTGCTACTGTGGATCTCAGGACCTGGGCTATAGGGCCTTCTCCTGGAATTCACCACGCTAAACCTGCTATTAGTGTTGCCCAGAGTGCTATGAAGAAGTGGCAGGATTAGATGACATTCAAAAATCATTATCTGCCAAAAAAAAAAGATTGTGATCAGCCTGATTGTTTTCTTACAATTAAAAATTCAGAAATAAGTTTTACAGAATTGCTCTTATTAGAAGCTTCAGGACTGTGAGAGAATAAATAATTTAGAGAAAGAAAAAGAGGAATGGCAAGGAAATGTGAGATAAAGAATGAAGAGCAAGGGGGGGCAGAGCCGACTGTCAATATGGACGGTTGCACATAGGAGAAGCTCCAGTGCAAGTCTAGCTGAGGAGACACAAAAAGCATGTAATCCACCTTTTTTTTAATTTCAGCAAGAAGATACCTCTTCATAAGCACCTCTGCTGTGGATACCAGGAGCTCTTAGTGGCCAGAACAAACTGAAATAGAAGCAGGCAAGAGAGCTACCGCAGATCCCTTTAAGGTCTGCATGATGTAAAATGGACTCGGAGCTCCTTGATGTAAAACGGACTCCTACATATCCACGGATAGATGAGAAGCCTGTGAGTGGGTGAAGCAATAGTCGCAGCACGGCAACGCAAACACTTAGCTCTGTAGCCAGCAATATCATTAATGGCCATAGTGCTAGGCTGCAGCAGAGCCTAAATTAACAGCGCAAAAAGCGCAAGTAGCAGCGAGGTATCTACTCACGGCTCAGGAGATCAGAGGGACTCCGCTGTATCTTCTTAACAAAAATACATGAGGAGCACAAAATCAGGGCCAATACATACTAGACAGACCTCATATGAAAGTCTGAGACGTTATAGAGCAACATTTGGCTAGCCTATATAAATTAAAGGAGACAGTAACAGTAAAGAAGCTGCATTAAGTTTTAGCTCTTTTGTGCTCTCACCTCATCTATAGGTGGGCTGTAAAAAAACACACTTGCACGTTAAGATGGCGGCAAGGAGACAACTGAAGTCTGACAAGGCAGCAAAATCAAATACTACAACAGCTACCAAGTTAAATACATATTTCAGAGCTCTAAGCACCTCACAGACCTCAGAACCAGACTCTGAAATGGATGAAATACAAAATACCACAAACACAGCAAAAATCAGCACAGAAAAATGCACCCCTTTAACTAAAGCTGATATTGACACCCTACCCACTAAAGAAGATTTTAACACATTACTACAGCAAGTGGGCAAAATCCTGAGAGATGGACTAGCAGAGGTTAAAAAAGGTATAGCAGACCTAGGGGAAAGGATAGAATATATAGAAGAACAAGTTAATGATACTACCAACACTATAGAAGGGCACTCCAGATGTTTATCAATTCAAGACATACAGATTCAACAACTTAAAAGCCAGTTAGAAGACTTGGATAACAGAGAAAGGAGACAGAATCTAAGAATCAGAGGAATCCCAGAGACTATAACAGCAGATCTCATTCCTCAGTACCTGCAGAATCTCTTCCAACAGCTTACGAAAGATAGCACCTCACCCACTTATCAACTAGACAGAGCGTACAGAGCACTCAGACCTAAGCCAAGAGAGTCTGAACCTCTGCGAGACATAGTGCTAAAGTTCCAAAAATACCAAGATAAAGAGTTGGTGGCTCAAGCAGCAAGAAAAGCTTCACCAATCCTTTTTGAAGGAAAGTCGCTACAAACCTACGCTGACCTCAGCCCAATGACCTTAAATAACAGAAAGGAAGCGTGCTTTCTCACAGAACACCTACAGAACCAAAAGATTACATACAGGTGGGGATTTCCTTTCTATATAAAAGTAAACAAAGGCAATAAAATTGTCACATACAAGTCCACAGAAGATCTGGAGGAGTTCTGCAGATCACTGGAAATACCACTTCCCACACTACCAAACCTGCTCAATCAGGATTCAACGAGAGGGGATAAACCAAGCGGTACCCAATTGCCTCAATGTTCACACTGGCAAAAAATCAACAGGAAAAGACAAAGAAGCTACCCCGCAACCACTTCACCCAAGACAAGAGAACCAGAAGTAACCTGAACTCTCAAAATAGGCAAGAAAGGTTTGAAAATCTGAGAGACAATAGAAAAGAGAGTTCACTATCCATTCCCCTGTTACTTCCAGCAGATCTAATCTGTTGGAAGACCTAGCGAAAGCCATTCTCTTTTATGACCGTAAACCCCCTGAATTTAACTCTGATTAACCTTTGATTTATATATATATAGAAACAGCAATACTATGCTTAATCGCAATTCTTTATGACTCATCCTCCTTAGTTAAGCTTAGTCAGTAGACCAACTACTAATTACCCCCACTAGCCAAGACATAACATTGCTTGGCTATAATAATATGTTAGTTGAGTTTGTTATTCATGTTGTTTGTAAGTTATTGTTAACATGTTTGCAAGTTAATATGGTTTGAGGTATTCAGTATCAATGGTGTCAGATGTGTTCCTACTTTTTAGATATCTCAATTATCTATGCAGATAAGCTGCAGTTAGTAGAAGAGAAGCTGGTTGCATTACTACGCAAAGATGAGTGTCCTCTGTTATACGGTGCTGGTGGGATAGTGTATCCCCCTATCAATGAAATAAATATCACAATATTCTCATGCACAGGTCATACTCAGATTCCCTCGCAGACACAATGGCCATAAGTCAGTTAAGATTTATGTCACAAAATTGTAGAGGCCTCAACTCATCAACCAAAAGGTCCATCGCTTTAAATCACTTTCGCAAACTAAAAGGAGACATAATCTTTTGTCCAAGAAACCCATTTTATCAAAAATAAACCTATTAAATTCACATCACAAGAATACCCACTAGGTTTTTTTCACTCCCACCACATCAATAAAGTTTCAGGAGTGGGAATTATGTTTCACAAAAATATCACTTTCCATTTGTCAAGTAAACATGACGACCCTGAGGGGCGACTTCTAATATTATGTGGGACACTGTTCAACACCCCAGTCACATTGGTATGCATTTACGCCCCTAATAGTAAGCAGGTGAGATTTATTAAAAAAGCTAATGATAAAATCCTTGAGACTAGAAACAGAATACTAATAATAGGAAGAGATATTAATGTGGCGTTGGACCCGATATTGGATAGCTCCACTACCAAAAAATCTCGAAATAGCAATATTGGGGCGCGATCCGATATAGATCGCAGTTTGCGGCGCAAGCGAGGGAACCCGCGTCGCCCGCAGTTTCAGTTCGCAACTCGAGCTATCCCATATATGTCGCCGTCAGATGCTAACGTGCCGTAAGTCTGACAAACCAGCGATGTCCAGAAATCTGCGCAAGTACAAATTTCTGGCGTCGCCAGTTACTTGCGGCACGTTAGAAACTGCCGGCGCCTACAAAACCTGACTAAAGTCTAAATCACCCGCACTGTCTAACACGCCTCCCTAACATAGCCCGACACGTCTAACCCTCTATCCGCTATCCCCCCTCACTATCCTAACAATACAATATGTATTAACCCCTAAACCGCCGCTACCTAATAAAGTTATTAACCCCTAAACCGCCGCCAGCTATATTAAATCTATAACCCCCTAAAGTGAGCCCCTAACACCGCCGCCATCTACCTTACCTACCCCCTAAAGTGAGCCCCTACCCCACCGCTATTTTAAAATTATTAACCCCTAATCTAATCCCCCTACCCCGCCGCCATCTATATTAAATTATTTAACCCCTAAAATACTAAACTATCCCTACCACTAAACCTAAGTCTTACCCTACAAATAGCCCTAAAAAGGGCTTTTTGCGTGGCATTGCCCCAAAGTAACAGCTCTTTTGCCAGCCCTTAAAAGGGCTTTTTGCGGGGCATGCCCCAAAGTAACAGCTCTTTTGCCAGCCCTTAAAAGGGCTTTTGGTGGGGCTTTGTCACAAAGTAAACTGCTCTTTTGCCTACAATCTACATCCCCCTACACCGCGGCCACCTATAATAAATGTATTAACCCCTAATCTAATCCCCCTACACCGCCGCCAGCTATATTAACTATATTAACCCTAATTATATTAGGGTTAATATAGTTAATATAGTTTTTATATTATATATATTAACTATATTAACCCTAATTATATTAGGGTTAATATAGTTAATATCGTTATTATATTACATATATATTAAGTATAATAACCCTATCTAACTCTAACATCCTAACTAAACTCTTATTAAAATAAATCTAATATTAATATTATTAATTAAAATATTCCTATTTAAATCTAAATACTTGCCTATAAAATAAACCCTAAGATAGCTACAATGTAATTAATAATTACATTATAGCTATGTTAGGGTTTATATTTATTTTACAGGTAAATTGTTAATTATTTTAACTAGGTATAATGTTAATAACTACCTAGTTAAAATAATTACCCAATTACCTGTAAAATAAATCCTAACCTAAGTTACAAATACACCTACACTATCAATAAATTAAATAAACTACAAATATCTATCTAAAAATACAATTAAATAAACTAAACTAAATTACAAAAAAAACCCACTAAATTACAAAAAATAAAAAAAAGATTACAAGATTTTTAAGCTAATTACACCTATTCTAAGCCCCCTAATAAAATAATAAAGCCCCCCAAAATAAAAAATTCCCTATCCTATTCTAAATTAAAACAAGTTCAAAGCTCTTTTACCTTACCAGCCCTTAAAAGGGCCTTTTGTGGGGGCATGCCCCAAAGAAAACTGC
Organism: Bombina bombina; assembly: GCF_027579735.1. Taxonomy (NCBI): domain Eukaryota; kingdom Metazoa; phylum Chordata; class Amphibia; order Anura; family Bombinatoridae; genus Bombina; species Bombina bombina. The sequence goes on along the minus strand of NC_069507.1, from coordinate 233,838,333 downwards.
TCTTTTGCCTGCAAAAAAAAACACAATACCAACCCCCAACATTACAACCCACCACCCACATACCCCTAATCTAACCCAAACCCCCCTTAAATAAACCTAACACTACCCCCCCTGAAGATCTCCCTACCTTGTATTCACCCCGCCGGGCAGAACTCCTGATCCGATCCGGGCGATGTGTTCCAGCAAGCGGCAGTGAAGTCTTCTTCCATCCGGGCGATGTCTTGAAGCAAGCGGCAGAGAGTCTTCTTCCATCGGCGACGTCTTCAAGCAAATCGGCATCTTCAATCTTCTTACTTTGCTCCTCCACCGCGGAGCATCCTTCCGGCACGACGACTTCCCGACGAATGAGGTTCCTTTAAATGACGTCATCCAAGATGGCGTCCGTCGAATTCCGATTGGCTGATAGGATTCTATCAGCCAATCGGAATTAAGCGGAGCGAAGAAAGAAGATTGAAGATGCCGCTTCATGGAAGATGCTGCCGGAAGGAAGAAGACTTTGCTGCCGCTTGGAGGAAGACGTCGCCGGGAGGAAGAATTCTTCTTTGCCGCTTGGAGGAAGACATCGCCGGAGGAAGAATTCTTCTTTGCCGCTTGGAGCAAGACATCGCCCGGATCGGATGAGGAGTTCGGCCCGGTGTGGTGAAGACAAGGTAGGGAGATCTTCAGGGGGGTAGTGTTAGGCTTTTTTAAGGGGGGTTTGGGTGGGTTTAGAATAGGGGTATATGGGTGGTGGGTTGTAATGGGGGGGGGTATTGTATATGTTTTTAAATGCAAAAGAGATGAATTCTTTGGGGCATGCCCCACAAAAGGCCCTTTTAAGGGCTGGTAAGGTAAAGAGCTTTGAACTTTTTTTAATTTAGAATAGGGCAGGGAATTTTTTTTATTTTGGGGGGCTTTATTATTTTATTAGGGGGCTTAGAATAGGTGTAATTAGCTTAAAAATCTTGTAATCTTTTTTTTTTTTGTAATTTAGTGTTTGTTTTTTTTTGTAATTTAGTTTAGTTAATTTAATTGTATTTGTAGATAGATATTTGTAGTTTATTTAATTTATTGATAGTGTAGGTGTATTTGTAACTTAGGTTAGGATTTATTTTACAGGTAATTGGGCAATTATTTTAACTAGGTAGATATTAAATAGTTAATAACTATTTAATAGCTATTATACCTAGTTAAAATAATTAACAATTTACCTGTAAAATAAATATTAACCCTAACATAGCTACAATGTAATTATTAATTATATTATAGCTATCTTAGGGTTTATTTTATAGGTAAGTATTTAGATTTGGAGTTACAGAGAAAAGCATACACTTGGGTTGCACTCCTAGGTCAAATTACGAAATAGTTGCAAGTAATAATCACTTAGTTGCTGATCCAAGATTGGAATGTGGGAATAGGAATAGACACTACATTAAAATATAACTTTTATTGGGTTTTACAATTAAAATAGGAAAACTCATTAAAACCACACTTAAGTACCGACTGTAGTATATAGAAATATAATGAGCGAATTAATGGTTCAGTTAAGCAGTTATACCTGCTTGCATGCAAGCCTATTATACCTATCTACCGTTATACATAACTTGTAAATTACCAGTGGTAGTGATAGGTTGGCTTAATACTCTATAATAATACGTGTGTGCGAGAATAGAGTAAAGGGTAAGACCACTTTTATTTAGACAGGTAGTTAAACCATGACTGATTGAGTATTATCATATATGAGCTTAATAGATTAGCGTTATGATGGCACGCAATATTGTGACTCAATTGAAATACCCGTCAGATGTGAGCTGTATGAGCTCAATATTGTTTAGCCGGTATGCACTACTATAGTGTTAACCCAAATCACTGTGAATAGTACAAGGTAAATAAAGTGCCTAGTCAGCTATTTGTGGCGTGGGCTCCAACTAGCTCAGCAGACATTAGCCGTGCGGCGTCTAAGCAAATATAGTCGCAGTCAGAAGTGAATAGCGTAAATTCAGTCGAAACTGAATGGACATAAGTCGTGTAGTGTCTAGATCCAATACCTGTCACCCACTTAGTTCTCATATAGATTACTAGACTTAGTAAGGCAAGTGAAGTGCCGATTAGTAAATTGTAGCATGGGCTCTAATAGAGCTAAATAAATGACAGTCGTGCGGTGTTTAAATGGGTAAGGTATCAGTCAGGTGTGAGTAGCGTGGACTCAGTTGAAACTGAATTATATTAGTCGTGCCGTATCTCGGCCAAACACGTCCTCACATACTCGGTTCTCATGTAAATTATTCACTTCAGCGTATTGGGCTAGGGTCCCATGCATTCACTCTCAAACACACTTATAAATTTATGCAGGATAACTCAGATAACTGAAATTGTAATTTTTGATAAGTCTTAATGAGAGAGTTACTCCATCTAATGAATACAGTAAAAGTTCGGTAGCTTAAGGCTAATCTAAAACACAGGAGCTCCTAGGACTCCTCACCATTGCCCTAACGTCCCTAACATGTTTCGCCACTTAGCGTGGCTTTTTCAAAGGTGAACGCGCCGCTCAGTAGTCGGCTATTTAAGGCTGCTTAGAATCACACCCACAAAAGGCGTGCATACACCTTCTGACCTATCAATGACGCTTGAGGTGTATGTGTCATAATGAGGAGGGGATTAGCAGGATAGTCACTCTGATAGTTAACTGTTAAATGGCTGGGTACGATAAAAAAGCACATTTATTGACTATCAAATTAATAACAAACATTTGCATTGTTGTGGACAGCTTCAGACGAATAGAGAATACTTTGATTAAAAGTTAGATAAACATTTGAAATTTCGTGACGTTAGTGTTTACCAACGGCACATTGCATAGTGTATATCTTTTGTCATTTAAACGTATGTTGAATAATGCTTTTATAAGCTTAGTGTCCATATATTGCAGTCCTATGTGTATGTACATTTGCTAGCTCTATGAATCTGGAACCTCCTGATACTTAATCAGGAGAGAAACAGAAATAGTTAGATGTTCAGTATTCAAATGTACATCTCTCAAACACTTAATTACGTTTATTATAATATTTCAGGTTCTGGTATTACCAGCGAAGATTGATGAAATGTGGTGTCAGTGTGCTATTATTGTGTGACAGTAAACAAAATTGACGATTCGTGTGAAATTTACTATATGCGGTCATTTTATATTGTGAGTAGTGTCAGGGTTGCCTAAGATTGTGATCGTGTGGTTCAAATAGAATTATTATTTAATAGTAAAAAGCCTTATATGTTGTATATGTACGTGAGTGTTAAGGTGAATATTGTCTCTATTTATTGTGACATTTACAAAACTTGAGATATTATTTGCGTCAAACATAGTGTGCATTGTAGAGGAAACTTTAAGGGTGATGTACAGTAAGACAATTGTAACATTAAATTGTGCTCAGTGTTAGGATAGGGAAAAGGAAGATTGTGATCTATGATTCCTGGAACTATTAGGTTCATTATATGAATTGAAGTTAGTGGGATAAGAGAGTACATAGAGTGTCGCTCATAATTATTACATATAGGAATATTAGAAATCCTATCAACAGCGTTTATTGATTTTTTTACAGAGTCGTTTGGGTATAATTCTCTATAGGTTTTACATCTTAATTGCTTACTTAAAGCATTATGTGATGTTATACTTGGCTTTAAATCCACTATTCTGTAAATTACAGAAATGAAACAAAGTTGTTATATTCATTTAGTCCATATGGTTGGACCGTATTGAGTAAAAATATCCATTTGCTTTCTGCTTGTAGCAGGATGTTTTCTAAGTTACCTCCTCGTACACCTAGTTGTATTTTTTCAATGCCAAAGCATTTGAGTTCGGATTGTTTGGAATGATGATTTTTAAGGAAGTGACGTGCTACAGAAGTCAGATTTTTGCCTTCTTGAAGGTCTTTGCTTGCATTTTTTATGTTCCTCAGATGTTCTTGTAAACGTGTTCTGATCTTTCTTGTTGTCATGCCTACGTAGGTTTTATTGCATTGACATTGGAGGGCATAGACAACTCCTTCTGTGTGGCAATTGATGTATGATTTGATTTTATGTGTTTTTTGAAAACGATCGCGAATTTCTTCTTTTTTCAGCATGAAACTGCATGTGCTGCATGTGCCGCATTTATATGAGCCCTTCTTAAATGCTCCTTTGGTTTTGGGTCCTTGTAGGTGGCATGGGACCCTAGCCCAATACGCTGAAGTGAATAATTTACATGAGAACCGAGTGTGTGAGGACGTGTTTGGCCGAGATACGGCACGACTAATATAATTCAGTTTCAACTGAGTCCACGCTACTCACACCTGACTGATACCTTACCCATTTAAACACCGCACGACTGTCATTTATTTAGCTCTATTAGAGCCCATGCTACAATTTACTAATCGGCACTTCACTTGCCTTACTAAGTCTAGTAATCTATATGAGAACTAAGTGGGTGACAGGTATTGGATCTAGACACTACACGACTTATGTCCATTCAGTTTCGACTGAATTTACGCTATTCACTTCTGACTGCGACTATATTTGCTTAGACGCCGCACGGCTAATGTCTGCTGAGCTAGTTGGAGCCCACGCCACAAATAGCTGACTAGGCACTTTATTTACCTTGTACTATTCACAGTGATTTGGGTTAACACTATAGTAGTGCATACCGGCTAAACAATATTGAGCTCATACAGCTCACATCTGACGGGTATTTCAATTGAGTCACAATATTGCGTGCCATCATAACGCTAATCTATTAAGCTCATATATGATAATACTCAATCAGTCATGGTTTAACTACCTGTCTAAATAAAAGTGGTCTTACCCTTTACTCTATTCTCGCACACACGTATTATTATAGAGTATTAAGCCAACCTATCACTACCACTGGTAATTTACAAGTTATGTATAACGGTAGATAGGTATAATAGGCTTGCATGCAAGCAGGTATAACTGCTTAACTGAACCATTAATTCGCTCATTATATTTCTATATACTACAGTCGGTACTTAAGTGTGGTTTTAATGAGTTTTCCTATTTTAATTGTAAAACCCAATAAAAGTTATATTTTAATGTAGTGTCTATTCCTATTCCCACATTCCAATCTTGGATCAGCAACTAAGTGATTATTACTTGCAACTATTTCGTAATTTGACCTAGGAGTGCAACCCAAGTGTATGCTTTTCTCTGTAACTCCAATACTCATACTCATACACCATGCACCCACATCTTGCCGTACTTTAGTGGCATAATTGAAGATACAAATAGGTCTATCACACATAGGTAGTGCCATTGGTAACTTTTTTCAAATTAAACGAATTAAAATACCTGATTCTCAGGCTTTCCACCAATAGAGCACACAGTAAAGGATATATCTTTATCCCACATTACATATCTATTCACTATGTCATCCAAGTGGGAACAGGATAGATTATCAAGACAACGTAAAAGAGAAACTGACCTCAATGACGTATTTAAAAATCCAAAAACAAATGTACTCAATATACAGGATAAAATGAATTCAGCCCTTAAGGATATACACAAATTGATGTTCAAACAAGATAAACTGTGGTGGAACCACCACTTTTTTGAAAAATATATAGAACTACATTTAATTCCAAGAGGGCTGCGAATACAGCTGTTCCCGGCATTTGAGTTCCGAAATCCACAACACAATATTGAATGGGAAGATGCATTATCGGAATGCTCAACCAAATTAATGAAAATCTTAATTAAACATGATAAGGAAGAATATGACCTTTTGGAAACACAAGTTCAGGACCTAAATACACAGCTACAGGAATTTGAATCACTCACAGATTTTGAACAAACATACAAACAATACCAGAAGGAGTTAGATAAATACGAGAATGAAATCAAACAGACAAAACAAGGGAAACTAAACAGGGACAAAACTGACTATGAGAACAAGAAAGTTTACAAATGGAAAACTAAAACTAACTTTAATAGAGTAAAATCATCACAAGTTAATCTAGTGCAATGTGATGTCTCCGATACAGAAGGGGAAGAATCTGAAACCCAAGAGTCAGATACAGAACCTCAAACACCCAACCCCGAAGTTAAGTCCAGAATTACAAGAGGAAAGAGAAAGGATTTTTTAGGAGCAGGTGCCTCTTCACACACAGACACACCAGAAGAGGCAGGGGGCAGACCAAAAAGGCAAAACAGAAGCCAAACTACGAACAAAACAAACAAAAAGAATTGGAAACCCTATCAAAGAGCTCCAAGTCCCTTCTCACAAATGAGACTGACTCACTGAGAATAATAAATCTATATCAGAAATTACTATCGGAAGCACACATATCCATACTTTCTAAAGGAATGTCATTCTGTCCCACCCCAAACTTGGACAAATTCGAAACCATTAAAGATGTTCATCTGTTTGTCCGCAAAATAGCACTAAAAAGATTCTACTGTGGAAAATCAAAATCACCTGAACCAGCTTTGGAACACATCTGGTCTGAAGAGGAGATGAATACACTGGAAACCCTAGAATCCTTACTAAGCGAACATAGTCCACAAATAGATTCAAATCCAGATTCAACTAAAGTAGCCAAATGGAGAGACAAGATAACCAATAAATCTACTTTCATGCCCAAACTAAGTCAATGCGCTCAATTACAAACATTCACAGATGTGGTTTGTGAAGAGATAAACAAATTACCAGACAAACCAACAACATATAATATGAGCAAAAATGAATTAAAAGCATTGAATGAAATTAAAAACTGGGATGATGTCATCATTCGAAACTCCGACAAGGGAGGGAATATTGTATTATGGCCAATCAATATGTACAAAACAGAAACTGACAAACAACTAAAAGATACATCCTGCTACAAGAAACTGGCATTCAATCCCAATCAAATGTATCTCCATGAATACATGAATATTCTAGATATGGCCAGATATGACAATATCATTACAAGCAAGGAATTCTAATTCCTGAAAGTCACCAATCCAACGGTAGCAACTTTCTACCTAATTCCTAAAATACACAAAAACAAAAAACGTCCTCCCGGTCGTCCAATTGTCTCCGGCATACATAGTCTCACTGAGAAAGCAAGCAAATATCTGGACTATAGATTAAGGAACTTTCTCCCTCAACTACCGTCCTATGTACAAGATACAACGGATGTCCTGGTTCAACTAGAAAATGTACACCTCACTTCCACTACATGGTTAGTGACAGCGGACGTGGAATCACTCTATACATGTATAAATCATGAACTAGGCATTCAAGCTGTGAAGTGGTTTCTGTCAATGAGCTCTGAGGAAGACCCTGCTCATGATGATTTTGTCTTACAACTGTTACAATTCATTTTGACACATAACTTCTTCACATTCAACAATGGCTTTTACCTCCAAACAAGAGGTACCGCTATGGGCACTGCATGCGCTCCCACCTATGCCAACCTTTTTCTCGGCTGGTGGGAGCAAAAATATGTTTTCTCAGATGATAATACTGAACATCTGAATAGAATCCCCCTATGGATCAGGTACATTGATGATGTGCTCTTCTTGTGGGAGGGCACTAAAAACGAACTTGACGAATTCATGGCAAAACTAAATTCCAACAAACTGAACATTAAATTAACGTATGAAGCGGATCTAGCAAAGATTAACTTCTTAGATCTCCAAATCATCAAAACTCAAACTGGTATGCTGGAAACAGATGTCCACCGCAAAAAGACAGCTACAAATAGCCTGCTTCATAGCACAAGTGCACATGCTCCTAATACAATCAAGGCCCTTCCAGTGGGTGAATTCTTACGAATGAGACGTAATTGCTCCACTGAAGAAAATTACAAACAAAGAGCTAAAGAAGTGAAAGAAAGACTAATTGCCAGAGGATATAGTCGTAAGTCCATTAAAAAAGCTGAATTCAGAGCGAAAAATACTCTCAGACACGATTTGTTAAAGAAGCAAAACAAATCCAAAAAACAAGAAATAAGATTTATTTCAACTTACAATCCCAAGAGTACACAAGTAGTGGACATTCTACAAAAAAACTGGCACATATTAACGTCGGACCCCATATTATCACACATTATGGGTGATAGAATTCAAACGGGCTTTAGGAGAACACGCAATTTGAAGGATTTAATCAGCCCAAGTCACCTACAAGGACCCAAAACCAAAGGAGCATTTAAGAAGGGCTCATATAAATGCGGCACATGCAGCACATGCAGTTTCATGCTGAAAAAAGAAGAAATTCGCGATCGTTTTCAAAAAACACATAAAATCAAATCATACATCAATTGCCACACAGAAGGAGTTGTCTATGCCCTCCAATGTCAATGCAATAAAACCTACGTAGGCATGACAACAAGAAAGATCAGAACACGTTTACAAGAACATCTGAGGAACATAAAAAATGCAAGCAAAGACCTTCAAGAAGGCAAAAATCTGACTTCTGTAGCACGTCACTTCCTTAAAAATCATCATTCCAAACAATCCGAACTCAAATGCTTTGGCATTGAAAAAATACAACTAGGTGTACGAGGAGGTAACTTAGAAAACATCCTGCTACAAGCAGAAAGCAAATGGATATTTTTACTCAATACGGTCCAACCATATGGACTAAATGAATATAACAACTTTGTTTCATTTCTGTAATTTACAGAATAGTGGATTTAAAGCCAAGTATAACATCACATAATGCTTTAAGTAAGCAATTAAGATGTAAAACCTATAGAGAATTATACCCAAACGACTCTGTAACAAAATCAATAAACGCTGTTGATAGGATTTCTAATATTCCTATATGTAATAATTATGAGCGACACTCTATGTACTCTCTTATCCCACTAACTTCAATTCATATAATGAACCTAATAGTTCCAGGAATCATAGATCACAATCTTCCTTTTCCCTATCCTAACACTGAGCACAATTTAATGTTACAATTGTCTTACTGTACATCACCCTTAAAGTTTCCTCTACAATGCACACTATGTTTGACGCAAATAATATCTCAAGTTTTGTAAATGTCACAATAAATAGAGACAATATTCACCTTAACACTCACGTACATATACAACATATAAGGCTTTTTACTATTAAATAATAATTCTATTTGAACCACACAATCACAATCTTAGGCAACCCTGACACTACTCACAATATAAAATGACCGCATATAGTAAATTTCACACGAATCGTCAATTTTGTTTACTGTCACACAATAATAGCACACTGACACCACATTTCATCAATCTTCGCTGGTAATACCAGAACCTGAAATATTATAATAAACGTAATTAAGTGTTTGAGAGATGTACATTTGAATACTGAACATCTAACTATTTCTGTTTCTCTCCTGATTAAGTATCAGGAGGTTCCAGATTCATAGAGCTAGCAAATGTACATACACATAGGACTGCAATATATGGACACTAAGCTTATAAAAGCATTATTCAACATACGTTTAAATGACAAAAGATATACACTATGCAATGTGCCGTTGGTAAACACTAACGTCACGAAATTTCAAATGTTTATCTAACTTTTAATCAAAGTATTCTCTATTCGTCTGAAGCTGTCCACAACAATGCAAATGTTTGTTATTAATTTGATAGTCAATAAATGTGCTTTTTTATCGTACCCAGCCATTTAACAGTTAACTATCAGAGTGACTATCCTGCTAATCCCCTCCTCATTATGACACATACACCTCAAGCGTCATTGATAGGTCAGAAGGTGTATGCACGCCTTTTGTGGGTGTGATTCTAAGCAGCCTTAAATAGCCGACTACTGAGCGGCGCGTTCACCTTTGAAAAAGCCACGCTAAGTGGCGAAACATGTTAGGGACGTTAGGGCAATGGTGAGGAGTCCTAGGAGCTCCTGTGTTTTAGATTAGCCTTAAGCTACCAAACTTTTACTGCATAAATTTATAAGTGTGTTTGAGAGTGAATGCATGGGACCCTAGCCCAATACGCTGAAGTGAATAATTTACATGAGAACCGAGTGTGTGAGGACGTGTTTGGCCGAGATACGGCACGACTAATATAATTCAGTTTCAACTGAGTCCACGCTACTCACACCTGACTGATACCATACCCATTTAAACACCGCACGACTGTCATTTATTTAGCTCTATTAGAGCCCATGCTACAATTTACTAATCGGCACTTCACTTGCCTTACTAAGTCTAGTAATCTATATGAGAACTAAGTGGGTGACAGGTATTGGATCTAGACACTACACGACTTATGTCCATTCAGTTTCGACTGAATTTACGCTATTCACTTCTGACTGCGACTATATTTGCTTAGACGCCGCACGGCTAATGTCTGCTGAGCTAGTTGGAGCCCACGCCACAAATAGCTGACTAGGCACTTTATTTACCTTGTACTATTCACAGTGATTTGGGTTAACACTATAGTAGTGCATACCGGCTAAACAATATTGAGCTCATACAGCTCACATCTGACGGGTATTTCAATTGAGTCACAATATTGCGTGCCATCATAACGCTAATCTATTAAGCTCATATATGATAATACTCAATCAGTCATGGTTTAACTACCTGTCTAAATAAAAGTGGTCTTACCCTTTACTCTATTCTCGCACACACGTATTATTATAGAGTATTAAGCCAACCTATCACTACCACTGGTAATTTACAAGTTATGTATAACGGTAGATAGGTATAATAGGCTTGCATGCAAGCAGGTATAACTGCTTAACTGAACCATTAATTCGCTCTTTATATTTCTATATACTACAGTCGGTACTTAAGTGTGGTTTTAATGAGTTTTCCTATTTTAATTGTAAAACCCAATAAAAGTTATATTTTAATGTAGTGTCTATTCCTATTCCCACATTCCAATCTTGGATCAGCAACTAAGTGATTATTACTTGCAACTATTTCGTAATTTGACCTAGGAGTGCAACCCAAGTGTATGCTTTTCTCTGTAACTCCAATACTCATACTCATACACCATGCACCCACATCTTGCCGTACTTTAGTGGCATAATTGAAGATACAAATAGGTCTATCACACATAGGTAGTGCCATTGGTAACTTTTTTCAAATTAAGTATTTAGATTTAAATAGGAATATTTTAGTTTATAATATGAATTAGATTAATTTAATATAAATTTAGTTAGGGGTGTTAGGGTTAGATAGAGTTAATATAGTTAATATAAATACTATATAATATAATAATAATTAGGGTTAATATAGTTAATATATATAATGTAATAACTATATTAACTATAATATACTTAGGGTTAATATAGATAATATAGCTGGCGGCGGGGTAGGTAGATTAAATTAGGGGTTAATAATTTTAATAGAGATGGCGGCGGTGTAAGGGGCTTACATTAGGGGTTAATAATATTAATATAGCTGGTGGCGGTATAGGGGGATTAGATTAGGGGTTAATAATTTTTATATAGGTGGCGGCGGTGTAAGGGGTCTGATTAGGGGATAGATAAGGTAGATGGCGGCGGTTTTAGGGGCTCACAGTAGGGGGTTAGTTTATGTAGATGGCGGCGGGGTCCGGGAGCAGCGGTTTAGGGGTTAATAACTTTATTAGGGATTTCGGGGGGGGGGGATTGCTGTTGACAGGTAGATAGACATTGCGCATGCGTTAGGTGTTAGGTTTTATTTAGCAGATCGCGGGTGACAGGTAGATAGACATTGCGCATGCGTTAGGTGTTAGGTTTATTTTCTAGCTAGTTTAGGGAGTTACGGGGCTCCAATAGTCAGCTAGTTTAGGGAGTTACGGGGCTCCAATAGTCAGCGTAAGGCTTCTTACGGCTGCTTTTTGTGGCGAGGTGAAAATGGAGTAAGATTTCTCCATTTTCGCCACGTAAGTCCTTACGCTGCATATTGGATACCAAACTGCGCTGGTTTGGTATACCTGCCTATGGCCCAAAAAACTACGGGCGAAGGCAGAAATATACGGGCGTAACTTCTAGGTTACGCCGTATATGTGATACCAAACCAGCGTAAATATTGGCGTCGCCGGCTTTTGCGGGCGACGATTTTTATCGGATCGACCCCCTGGTTTCAGTGTAGCAGAAAGTTTTAAGACTAATACAATAGTAGATATATGGAGATTACAGCATGCTCGCACTAGAGACTATACATTCTATTCTCATACACAAAAATCGTTCTCGCGAATAGATTAAGTTTTATTGCATCATGAACATATTTCACTAGTCACTAACACAGAAATCATACCCACCGCTTGGTCTGACCACGCATCAGTATGCCTTGAATTGGACTGGCCAAATAAACCCCAAAGGCAAACATTTTGGAGGTTAGATGAATCATTATTGCATGATCCTGATATACTTAAGGGCATTAAACAAACTATAGAGGAATACTTCCGACAAAACATAAATTCAGTAGACAACACGGGCACACTTTAGGAGGCGCATAAGGCAGTCATTAGGGGTTGTTTTATTCAACACAGTATAAAAAATAGAAAAGCCCTCAATTCGGTTTATAACAATCTTTCAATGGAACTCAAAAGAGCAGAAACCACACATAAACAGAATCCAACTGACGCCCTCCCCTTAACCAAACTTACAGAAGCCAGAGTAGCATTAAACAACCATCTTCAAAGAGCAGCCCACAAAAAAAGGAACTTTTCCTTAAAAAAGTATACTTTCAAGGAGGCAACAGAGCTGGCCCACTACTTGCTAAAGCCCTGCGGAAAAAAACAGCAACAAACCACATATATAATGTAAAAGATTATAGAGGAAATGTGATACACGAAAGCCCAAAGATAGCAGGAGTCTTTAGAGACTTCTATGACCAAATATATAACCTCTCTAGAAACATACAATCTCCCTGCGAATCCGATATAATGGCATATTTAGAAATTATAGATCTTCCCAAGTTAACTGACCAACAGAGGTCTGCCCTAGTGGAACCGAGAACTGCACAGGAGATACGAAAAGCTATACAAGGCCTACCATCTGGCAAAAGCCCAGGGCCAGATGGCCTCACCAATAAATATTACAAGACCTTTAGTGACATACTGATCCCTCACTTACTAGCACTATTTCAGACAATGGACAAAGATGCACAATTCCCAACAGTGACAAAAGAAGCCCACATTTCAGTCATACCTAAGCCTGACAAACCAACAGACTCATCAACCAACTTTAGGCCAATATCACTACTAAACACTGACCTCAAAATATTCGCTAAAATTTTGGCATCCTGTGTCAGCCATATCCTCCCATCACTGATCCACACAGACCAAGTGGGATTTGTGCCAGGGAGGGAAGCTAGGGACAATACCATCAGGGCCCTACAATTAATAGAACATGCCTAAAAAAACTAAATTAACTCCATCCTACTAACAACGGACGCTGAAAAAGCTTTCGATTGCCTTAATTGGACATTTCTATTTACCACCCTACGACAATTCGGCTTTGGCAACACTATGGTACAAAGAATTCAAACACTTTATCACAACCCAACAGCTAATATTAAATTAAATGGCATACTGTCAGACGCTTTTCAGATAGGAAATGGCACTAGACAGGGGTGCCCCCTTTCCCCCTTGCTATTTACCCCTAGCATAGAAACTTTAGCGACACAAATAAGGCAGAATGAACAAATAAAATGAATTCCCGTAAGACAAAACAACTATAAAGTCTCACTATATGCAGATGACATGTTGCTATCCCTGACATCCCCACACACCTCCCTACCAGCAGTAACCAAAGAGTTTAGGGCATTCGGAAGACTCTCCTACTTCTCAAAAAATCATCTCAAATCCGAGATAATGAATATTAACCTCCCCAAGACAGAATTAGATACTCTCTTGGAAAACTGTCCTTATCAACTTCAGACTAAAGCAATAAAATACCTAGGTATTAAATGAACCCCAAGTAATAGACTACTTTTTAATCTAAACTTCACAACACTCTATAGTACCACCCAATCGGACCTGAATGTATGGTCAACGAAACCCATCTCCTGGTGGGGGAGAATTCAAACCCTAAAACTGACGATACTCCCGAGACTATTATACATGATGCAAGCAGTCCCTATCTTCATTGCCGCCTACTTCTTGAGAAAGTGGCAAACACTATTAAACACGTTATATAGGCCCCTCAGAAATTGTGGGCTAGGTCTCCCTTGCTTAGATTTATAATACAAGGCGATTAATCTGCAGAGGATATTAGACTGGCACAGAAATACACAAACAAAAGCATGGATAACGATAGACACCCACATTCTTAAAGCCCCACAAGTTGGAGCTTTGTTCTAGATCCCAAAATCACATAGACCTGAAGAAGTTAACATCTATAGTATATATGCACCTGTATTCGCAGTGTGGGAAGGGATTCTGCGCTCCCAGCCACATATCTCCACCCTCAAATCCCCACTTACACTGATATCCCCCAATGCAGAGTTCATGGGGGGATTGGGGTTTGAGGTGGTACCCAGGGCCGCCACTAGAAATTGTGGGGCTCCTGACTTAACCATTGATCAGGCCCCCTCCCCCCCCTTCCCTTGACACGTGCATTTTTTGACCAAGTGACTAAAACGTATACGCACTTTATTCTTAAAGGGACAGTCTAGTATAAATTAAACTTTCATTATTCAGATAGGACTTTTAATTTTAATCAACTTTCCAATTTTCTTTTATCATCAACTTTGCTTTTTCTCTTGGTATTCTTAGTTTAAACTAAACATAGGTAGGCTCATATGCTAATTTCTAAGCCTTTGAGAGCTGCCTCTTATCACATGCTTTTTAAATCTCTTTTCAACACAAAGAGACAAAAAGTACCCGTGGGCCATATAGATAACACTGTGTTCAGGCACAGTGGGTTATTTAAGATCAAGCACAATACAATGCTAAATGTAAGACAATAGATAATAAACAGTCACAGTCATGTGATCAGGGGTCTGGAAGAAGGTTCCTAGATACAAGGTAATCACAGAGGTAAAAAATATATTTATATAACTGTGTTGGTTATGCAAAACTGGGGAATGGGTAATAAAGGGATTATCTATCTTTTAAAACTATAACAATTCTATGGTAGACTGTCCTTTTAAGTTTAGTCAAACTTGGAAATGTTGTAAAGTAGGTAGTAACACACAAACACAGAAACACACAGACACACTCATACACTGAAACACACACACTCACACATAAGGATTCACATATAGACACTCTAGCAGACACGCAAAGAAACACACTCAGACACAGACACTCAGCACTTGTTTACATTGACCTGACAAGTAATGAGGTAGACTACAGTTTTGGGGAAATATTAAATAATAAATAATAATAATAATATTAATAATATATATATATAATAATAATATATATAATAATATAATATATATAATAATATTTCTTATGGGGAAATAAAAGTTATGTCTACACCTAACACCCTAACATGAACCTCGAGTCTAAACACCCCTAATCTTACACTTATTAACCCCTAATCTGCCGCCCCCCCCGACATCATCGCCACCTACATAATATTATTAACCCCTAATCTGCCACTCCGGACACCGCCGCAACCTACATTATACTTATGAACCCCTAATCTGATGCCCCCAACATCGCCAAACCCTACATTTTATTTATTAACCCCTAATCTGCCCCCCCAACGTCACCGCAACTATATTAAATTTATTAACCCCTAATCTGCCACCCCAACGTCGCTGCCACTATAATAAATGTATTAACCCCTAAAGTCTAACCCTAACACCCCCCTAACTTTAATATAATTTAAATAAATCTAAATAAATTTACTATAATTAACTAAATTATTCCTATTTAAAACTAAATACTTACCTGTAAAATAAACCCTAAGCTAGCTACAATATAACTAATAGTTACATTGTAGCCATCTTAGGGTTTATTTTTATTTTACAGGCAAATTTGTATTTATTTTAAATAGGTACAATAGTTATTAAATAGTTATTAACTGTTTAATAACTACCTAGTTAAAATAAGTGCAAATTTACCTGTAAAATAAACCCTAACCTAAGTTACAATTACACCTAACACTACACTATAATTAAATTAATTACCTAAACTAACTACAATTAATTACAATTAAATTAAATAAACTAAATTATCGAAAAAAAACACTAAATTACAGAAAATAAAAAATAAATTACAAATTTGTAAACTAATTACACCTAATCTAATCCACCTAATAAAATAAAAAAGCCCCCAAAATAAAAAAAAGCCCTACCCTATACTAAATTACAAATAGCCCTTAAAAGGGCTTTTTACGGGGCATTGCCCCAAAGTAATCAGCTCTTTTACCTGTAAAAAAAAAATACAATACCCCCAACATTAAAACCCGCCACCCACAAACCCAACCCTACTCTAAAACCCACCCAATCCCCCCTTAATAAAACCTAACACTACCCCCTTGAAGATCACCCTACCTTGAGACGTCTTCACCCAGCCGGGCACAAGTGGACCTCCAGAGGGGCAGAAGTCTTCATCCGATCCGGCCAGAAGAGGATATCCAGACCAGCAGAAGTCTTCATCCAGGCGGCATCTTCTATCTTCTTCCATCCGGAGCGGAGTGGGTTCATCTTGAAGACATCCGACAAGGAGCATCCTCTGCCATCCGACGGCAATTGAAGAATGAAGGTTTCTTTAAGTGACGTTATCCAAGATCGCGTACCTTCAATTCCGATTGGCTGATAGAATCCTATCAGCCAATCGGAATTAAGGTAGGAAAAATCCTATTGGCTGATGCAATCAGCCAATAGGATTGAGCTTGCATTCTATTGGCTGTTCCAATCAGCCAATAGAATGCGAGCTTGATTCTATTGGCTGATTGCATCAGCCAATAGGATTTTTCCTACCTTAATTCCAATTGGCTGATAGGATTCTATCAGCCAATCGGAATTGAAGGGACGCTATCTTGGATGATGTCACTTAAAGGAACCTTCATTCTTCAGTCGTCGTCGGATGGAAGAGGATGCTCCGCGTCGGATGTCTTCAAGATGGACCCGCTCCGCTCTGGATGGAAGAATATAGAAGATGCCGCCTGGATGAAGACTTCTGCCGGTCTGGATGTCCTCTTCTGGCCGGATCGGATGAAGACTTCTGCCCCTCTGGAGGACCACTTGTGCCCGGCTGGGTGAAGATGTCTCAAGGTAGGGTGATCTTCAAGGGGGTAGTGTTAGGTTTTATTAAGGGGGGATTGGGTGGGTTTTAGAGTAGGGTTGGGTGTGTGGGTGGTGGGTTTTAATGTTGGGGGGGAATTGTATTTTTTTACAGGTAAAAGAGCTGATTACTTTGGGGCAATGCCCCGCAAAAAGCCCTTTTAAGGGCTATTTGTAATTTAGTATAGAGTAGGGAATTTTTTATTTTGGGGACTTTTTTATTTTATTAGGGGGATTAGATTAGGTGTAATTAGTTTAAAATTCTGGTAATTCTTTTTTTCTGTAATTTAGTGGTTTTTTTTCGTAATTTAGTTTATTTAATTTAATTGTAATTAATTGTAGGTAGTTTAGGTAATTAGTTTAATTATAGTGTAGTGTTAGGTGTAATTATAACTTAGGTTAGGGTTTATTTTACAGGTACTTTTGTACTTATTTTAACTAGGAAGTTATTAAATAGTTAATAACTATTTAATAACTATTCTACCTAGTTAAAATAAATACAAAGTTACCTGTAAAATAAATATAAATCCTAAGATAGCTACAATGTAACTATTAGTTATATTGTAGCTAGCTCAGGGTTTATTTTATCGGTAAGTATTTAGTTTTAAATAGGATTAATTTATTTAATTATGGTAAATTTATTTTGTTTAATTTAAATTATATTTAAGTTAGGGGGTGTTAGGGTTAGACTTAGATTTAGGGGTTAATAAATTTATAATAATGGCGGCGACGATGGCGGTGGCAGATTAGGGGTTAATACATTTAATATAGTTGCGGCGACGTTGGGGGGGGCAGATTAGGGGTTAATAATATAATGTAGGTGTCAGCGATAGCGGGGGCGGCAGATTAGGGGTTAATAAGTGTAATATTAGGGGTGTTTAGACTCGGGGTTCATATTAGGGTGTTAGGTGCAGACATAAAATTCATTTCCCCATAGGAAACAATGGGGCTGCGTTAGAAGCTGAACGCTGCTTTTTTGCAGGTGTTAGTTTTTTTTCAGCCAGCTCAGCCCCATTGTTTCCTATGGGGAAATCGTGCATGAGCCATAAATGCAAGTAGCACTTTGCTATTTCCAAACCATTTGTCTTCCAAAATTAGCGCTAGTTACATTAGAACACTAATATCTTTCAGGAATCCCTGAATATCCCTTGACATGTATATATTTTTTTTTAGTAGACATCCCAAAGTATTGATCTAGGCCAATTTTGGTATATTTCATACCACCATTTCACCGCCAAATGCGATCAAATACAAAAAATCGTTCACTTTTTCACAATTTTTTTCACAAACTTTCGGTTTCTCACTGAAATTATTTACAAACAACTTGTGCAATTATGGCATAAATGGTTGTAAATTCTTCTCTGGGATCCCCTTTGTTCAGAAATAGCAGACATATATGGCTTTGGTGTTGCTTTTTGGTAATTAGAAGGCCGCTAAATGCCACTGCGCACCACAAGTGTATTATGCCCAGCAGTTAAGGGGTTAATTAGGGAGCTTTTAGGGAGCTTGAAGGGTTAATTTTAGCTTTAGTGTAGTGTAGTAGACAACCCCAAGTATTGATCTAGGCACATTTTGGTATATTTCATGCCACCATTTCACCGCCAAATGCGATCAAATTAAAAAAAACGTAAAATTTTTCACAATTTTAGGTTTCTCACTGAAATCATTTACAAACAGCTTGTGCAGTTATGGCACAAATGGTTGTAAATGCTTGTCTGGGATCCCCTTTGTTCAGAAATAGCAGACATATATGGCTTTGGCGTTGCTTTTTGGTATTTTGAAGGCTGCTAAATGCCGCTGTGCATCACACGTGTATTATGGCTAGCAGTGAAGGGGTTAATTAGGGAGTTTGTAGGGAGCTTGCAGGGTTAATTTTAGCTTTAGTGTAGAGATCAGCCTCCCATCTGACACATCCCACCCCCTGATCCCTCCCAAACAGCTCCCTTCCCTCCCCAACCCCACAATTGTCCCCGCCATCTTAAGTACTGGCAGAAAGTCTGCCAGTACTAAAATAAAAGGGTTTTTAAAAAAAAAAAAAAAAAAAATTTTTAGCATACTTACATATGCTACTGTGTAGGATCCCCCCTTAGCCCCCAACCTCCCTGATCCCCCCCAAAACCGCTCTCTAACCCTCCCCTCTAACTTATTGGGGGCCATCTTGGGTACTGGCAGCTGTCTGCCAGTACCCAGTTTGCAATAAAAAGTGTTTTTTTGTTTATTTTTTTTTCTGTAGTGTAGCTTCCCCAACCCCCCTCCCCCCACCCACAGACAAACCCCCACCACCTTGCTGATCTATTTTTTATTTGACATTTTTCACATTTTTTATTTTCAGCATTTTCTGTAGTGTAGTGGTTCCCACCCGCTCCCTCCCCGTACACGCGCCCGCCCCCACCCTCCCGTGCACGCGCGCGTGCCAGTGCGCGCCCCCAGCCACCCCCGCCCACGATCCCGCCCCCCTTCACATAACCAGGGCCATCGATGGCCGCCACCCGCCTCCCGGTCCGGCTCCCACCCACCAACGCAGCAAGCCACCGATCTCCGGTGCAGAGAGGGCCACAGAGTGGCTCTCTCTGCACCGGATGGCTTGAAAAGGTTATTGCAGGATGCCTCCATATCGAGGCATCACTGCAATAACCGGAAAGCATCTGGAAGCGAGCAGGATCGCTTCCAGCTGCTTTCCACACTGAGGACGTGCAGGGTACGTTCTCAGGCATTAACTGCCTTTTTTCTGAGGACGTACCCTGCACGTCCTCAGTCATTAAGGGGTTAATATAGTTATCTATAATCTTTTAGCATTTTGCATGGCTAAGAAAACTACATCATTCACTAAGGGAAGTGGACAAAGCATATTTTCTGTAGATATATTCCATTAACAGAAATGCTTCTAGTAAAAGCTATTAGTTTTGCAGTGGCATACGCACATATGCTGTGAGAGCCTGTGCACCAGTATTTAAACACCATGCCTGCTCAGAGTAGTAGCAAATTTACTCAATAGAGGGCCCTGGTGAATATTTTTTTGGACCCCCCAAAGTAAGTGGAAATCAATAGTAACACTATGAAGCCCATTTATCAAACTCCGATTGGAGCTTGAAGTGCCGTGTTTCTGGCTAGTCTTCAGACTCTCCAGAAACACAAGTTATGGAGCAGCGGTCTAAAGACCGCTGCTCCATAACCCTGTCCGCCTGCTCTGATCGGGTTGATTGACACCTCCCTGCTGGCGGCCCATTGGCCGCGAGTCTGCAGGGGGTGGCATTGCGCCAGCAGCTCTTGTGAGCTGCTTGTGCAATGCTGAATACGGAGAGCGTATTGCTCTCCGCATTCAGCGAGGTCTGTCGGACCTGATCCGCACTGTCGGATCAGGTCCACAAGACCTTTGTTAAATTGGCCTCTACACATGCTCCTCTGTATAATGATTTAGAGGATAGATAGATAGATAGATAGATAGATAGATAGATAGATAGATAGATAGATAGATAGATAGATAGATAAGCACTAATAAAAGGCTCCGCTGCATTAAGATTGTACACATTCTGCACACGCCTATGTATAGATTGTGCTGCTATGGGCCTCATCCAGCACTTGGGTCCTGGTGCCTCTGCACCTCTGCCCTGGCTCAAAGAGTCAGTAGCGGCTTGTACAAACCAACGCCAGATCTCTGAGCAGACATGATGTTTGTATAGTGGTGCATGTGACATCACAGCATATGTGCATATGCCCCTGAGAAAATGTAATACATTTTACTAGCAGTATTTCTGCTAATGGAATATATTGCAAACATGCTTCTATTTAAAATTGAGATGTGCACTTTTTATTTTTGACCCCTTTAAACTACAGACTCTGCAAATAAGGAAACAGCTCTCGCTTTTGAAATACAGAAATAAAATCCTAATCCACAGTTATCTCTACCCAAGGTCATAGCTTGCTGATTTGCAGATGCCCAGGAACAGGTGTTGCTAGCTGTGCGGTCCCTTGCTGTTGTTAACATAGGGCCAACAGCCCTGCAGAACACACAGGTCTGGTGAGAGGACACTTGTTACAATCATTGTGAGGCTGACTGCGCCTTTTTTTCCCCCATGAGAATGTAATTCTGGTAAAAATGGAAACATTGACATAACTTGGAATATATTGAGGAATACTTAATGTCACATGATTTCTTAGTTCAGTGATTCCCTTTAAGATTTGAACCATTTCATCTTACGTTGGCTACATATTTAGATCAATCAGTGTAGCAGACAGCAAACTATAAATGGAAACTGCTGTCAAATTTTCTCAAATACAGGAAGCAGGATATTTATTAAAGGGACATAGCAGTGTGAAAAATAAAAATGCTCCAGTGTGTTCTTGCAAAACTATGTGTTTAACCCCTTTAAGGGCCAGATTACGAGTGGTGCACTAACAGTTACGCGCAAGCGAAAAGGGATTTATTGCAGTGGTTTGCACGTAGCGGCTTTAGCGCTCATATTACAAGTTGAAAGTAAACGCGATCACTTGCGTGCAATCACAATTTATGCTAGAATGATTACCGTGTCCTCAGAGCTCTGGTTAAACAAAAAAGTGTCACAAAACACATCAAAAATACATTACAAATTACAGTTACACTCATAATAATGCTATCTAATAAAAAATATTTTATAAAAATTGCATAGAAAAAGTGTGTATATATGTGTTTATGTATATATTTACAGACATATATACACATATAAACACATAAATACATATATACACATATAAACACATAAATACATATATACACATATAAACACATAAATACATATATACACATATAAACACATAAATACATATATACACATATAAACACATAAATACATATATACACATATAAACACATAAATACATATATACACATATAAACACATAAATACATATATACACACATATAAACACATAAATACATATATACACACATATAAACACATAAATACATATGTATACACATATAGACATATATATATATATATATATATATATATATATATATAAGTACATCCAAGCTCTTTGATGTAAAAGCATATTTATGCAATATTTATATTTAATAATGGTTTTAACTATTTATTTTCTGCAAATATTTCCCATTCCAATGTTCTGCACATCTGTATTTATAACTAGATATTCCTATATATATCTGTATATATCTATACCTATATATATCTGTATATATATATACCTATATATATCTGTATATATCTATACCTATATATATCTGTATATATCTATACCTATATATATCTGTATATATCTATACCTATATATATCTGTATATACCTATACCTATATATATCTGTATATATCTATACCTATATATATCTGTATATATCTATACCTATATATATCTGTATATATCTATACCTATATATATCTGTATATATCTATACCTATATATATCTGTATATATCTATACCTATATATATCTGTATATATCTATACCTATATATATCTGTATATATCTATACCTATATATATCTGTATATATCTATACCTATATATATCTGTATATATCTATACCTATATATATCTGTATATATCTATACCTATATATATCTGTATATATCTATACCTCTCTCTCTCTCTCTCTCTCTCTCTCTCTCTCTCTATATATATATACATATATATATATATATGTAAATAAAGAATGTGAAATATTTATATTTTCATGTCGGGTTAAGGCACTTGAGAATATGCAATTGGGTTTTCCTGCGAGTAGGGTGTTAGTTTTTTTCCACTTTTTTGCTCCATTGACTTCTATGGCGGAATACTTAACACGAGCGCGATATTCTAACTTCCACTTTTTATGAGCGTCGGGTTAGTGAGCAAGCAAATAAATGTTTCTTTCAACTTGTAATACGATTGCTACCCAAAGCCCACAATAAATTTATTTCTAGTGGAGTTAGTGCTAGAGCGGGAGCTTTAAATACCGCTCTACTTGTAATCTGGCCCTAAATGGGTTGAATAAATTTCACGTCCCTTTAACCAAAACGTCAAAGAAATATTAAAAGGGCACTGTAATCAAAAGTATTCTTTCATGATTCGGATAGAGCAGATCATTTTCAAAAAGTTTCCAATTTATCTCTATTGTCAATTTTTTTTAGTTCTCATGGTACTCCTTGTTGAAAAGAATATCTATGTAGGTTATATGCATGTCTGGAGAGTTATATGGCAGCAGTTTTACAAGAATACTGTTGAGTCCTTAAAGTGATGGTAAACTCTACCCTATTTAAAATCAGATCTGGAATGTAAGCGCTATTTTAGATAGAGTTTTATTCATCATGTGTAATGAAGATGCGCTATCACTTAGTTATTAATATAGATATGAAATTAAAATACCCCACGTTACACCACCCACTTCAAAAGTCAATTTTCCTGTCAGATAAATGATTGAATTACTCTCCAATCAATGCTCTAGCTACAACAAAAGTGCCATATGGGGAGAGCGCTGATTGGACAACAATTCAATCTGTTAGCTCACAGAAAAGTTTACTTTTGAAGTGGGCGGAGGAGCATGCAGTATTTGAATTTCATATCTATATTAATAACTAAGTTATACTGCATCTTCATTACAGCTAATGAATTAAACTTCATCTAAAATAGCGCTTACATTCCAGATCTAATTTTATAAAGGGGAGAGTTTACCATCACTTTAATGGTGACAGTGCTTTCACAATCTAAAACAATGTTAATGGGACACTGAACCCAAATGTTTTCATTCGTGATTCAGATAGAGCATGCAATTTTAAGCAACTTTTTAATTTACTCCTATTATCAAATTTTATTCATTCTCTTGGTATCTTTATTTGAAAATCAAGAATGTAAGTTTAGATGCCGGCCCATTTTTGGTGAACAACCTGGGTTGTTCTTGCTGATTGGTGGATAAATTCACCCACCAATAAACAAGTGCTGTCTAGCTTAGATGCCTTCTTTTTCAAATAAAGATAGCAACAGAACAAAGAAAAATTGATAATAGGAGTAAATTAGAAAGTTGCTTAAAATTGCATGCTCTATATGAATCACAAAATAAAAAATTTGGGTTCAGTGTCCCTTTAAAGTGCTGTAAAACATGTTGAGATCTGTGCATATCCTAAAATGGCTAATTAAGTAAAAAAAAAGTTTGCACTAAAAAATGCTTAAAAATTGCTGTCAAGTATTTTAAAATAATTTTCTAAAATAAGCAAAATTAGTTACATAGCCATGCCGTCTGGAGTAGTCTGATCCACCCCCCCCCCTATCAGTGTTTAGCATCAGAAACACATGCATTGTATTTCACAGCAGCTTATTTGCTTCTATGCATTCTCCAGCAGATAATGAGTGTTACAGTCAGCACTCTACCAAAACAAAGGTGGATATAGATACAGCCATAGAAGAGAGGAGTTAGAGCTAAACAATTCAGAAACTTAAAAGAAAGGGTTAATGGCGAGGCACTGCAGGATACATTTGCAGGTAAAGTAATTAAAGTACATATTATTATATGTTTTCTCTATCCCAACTTGTTTTATGTCCCTTTAAAAGCATTCTTGCAATAGTGCTGGCATCTAGTGCTCCAGGCACATGCGCACTCCTTAGCTTTCCTACCCGCTTTTCAACAAACAATACTTTAAGAAATACATTTTACAATATAAATAAATTGGGATTTTTTTAATTATAAAATTTACTTGAATCATGAAAGAAAAATTTGTGTTTTGTGTCCCTTTAAAAATGTAGTTATTTTTTTTATAATACTTTAAATTTAAATTAATATACCAGTATCAACTGTGCACTTTCGTTTAAAGGGATATTAAACCCAATTTTTTCTTTCACGATTCAGATAGAGCATGCAATTTTAATTTCTAAATTACTTTATAATTTACTTCTATTATCAATTTTTCTTCATTCTCTTGGTATCTTTTGTTATCTTGGTATCTTTCCATTTCTGGATCTCTATATGGCAGCAGTTTTGCAAGACTGTTACCAATTTGCAAGAGCACTAGATAGCAGCACTATTTCCTGCCATATAGTGCTCCGAATGCCTACCTTAGTATCTCTTCAACACAGAATATCATGAGAACAAAGAAAATCTAACAATAGAAATAAATTGACAAGTTTTTTTTAAATTGTATACTCTGTCTCAATCACAAAAGAACATTTTTGGGTTTAATATCCCTTTAATGCTCATTGACTTAAAGGTTCTTCCTAATAATGCTTAATCTGTATCATGAAAGTTTATTTTTGATGTCCATGTCCATTTAATCACTGCTATGTGATTACAAAAGACAAAATCTCTTTTTTTAGATTTTTATTAAAAACGCAGACTTAGGGGCCGATTTATCAATGTCTGTCTGACATGATACGCTGTAGTGATCATGTCCGACAGACATCGCTGAATGCTGACAGCATACGCTGTCAGCATTTAACATTGCACAAGCAGTTCTAGTGAACTGCTTGTGCAATGCCACCCCCTGCAGATTTGCGCAGGGGGTGTCAATCAATTTGATCGTATAGGATTGGGCAGATTGATGTCCGCAGCCTCAGTGGCAGGAGCAGCAGTCTTAAGACCGCTGCTTTATAATTGCTATTTCCAGCGAACCTGAAAGCATCAGAGGACATTAGGCCCTTGATAAATCGTCCCCATATGTGGTCAAGTAAATGGGTTAAAAAATAATAAATACAACATTCTGGTCTAATAATAGACTATTCCTAAGAGCAGACAAGACAGGCAATGAAATATTCTGTATAGTTAGTTCCTTGAGATCAGACAGCTCAAATTAAAAGAATATGATGCAGATTCCTGGATGTAAGTGAAGTGTATCATTCTGGGCATGTAATATCCCTGTGAAATCCCAGCTGCCTGGACGTTCACTGACCCTTTTATTTTAGGGGCAAAAACATATTAAGTAAAAGATTGCACAAATTATAAACTTAATGCACATTGCATCTACTTTACAAATTACAAATCTGCTCCGATATTCATCCAGAAAGTGTGATATAAAGATCACCCTCTCTCCATTAAATTGTACTTTTGCCTGTGTAGATTTTTTTTTTTTTAATAATATTTTTTCTCACCTATTACACCAAGGTACTGTGACTGGATATTTGAGTATTAAAAACTGAGGGATTATACAATATTGTACCGTTCACCACTTGTATCCTGATGTAACATTGGGCGGTATTTTAATGTCATTAATAAATTCTTTAATACCTTTACTGGATGTGGGGCTGGATATGGGCCAATTATAACAATGCGGACGAATGATAGAGCTCGTTTAAAGCGCAGAGACAGTAGTCTCTCCTCAATCTATACCTGATCACTAATGTTATCCTCCTGATTGCTGGTAATATGCAAAAAGCAGGGGTTTTTTTTCTCTATGTTTACTTATAGTACTCCTGAATAACACAGAAACATAGATATTGATGGCACATAAGAGCCATAGGCCCAGCAAGTCTGCCCGATATTACCTAACAGTATAAACGTATCTAGTTTGTAGGATAGCCTTATGCTTGTCCCAGGCATTTTTAAAGTCCCCCACAGTGTTTGTCATTACTACCTCTTGAGGAAGTTTATTCCATGAATCAATCACTCTTTCTGTAAAGAAGTGCTTCCTCAAATTACTCCTGAATCTACTACCCTTTAGCTTGAGATCATGACCTCTTGTTCTTGAATTTTCCATTTTATGTAAAACACCCATAGCCTCAGTTTTACTAAGCCCGTTAATGTACTTGAAAGTTGCTATCATATCACCTATTTCCCTTCTCTCCTCTAAGCTATACATATTTAGGTCATTGAGCCTATCCTGGTAAGTTTTATTTTTTAGACCATGCACCATTTTGGTAGCCCTCCTTTGCACAGATTCAAGTTTGTTAATATCCTTCTGAAGATATGGCCTCCAGAACTGCACACAATGCTCAAGAAGAGGCCTAACTAATGATCTATAAAAATATCTTTATGCTTGTGCGGCCTGTCACTGTCCACATATTGAGGCTGATTAATCAAATGTCGGGCTGATATGATTCGCTGTAGCTAATCAGGCCTGCCCGACATTGCTAAATGCTGACAGTATACGCTGTTGGCATTTATCATTGCACAAGCATTTCACAAGAAATGCTTGTGCAATGCCGCCCCCTGCACATTTGCGGCCAATCGGCTGCTAGCAGGGGGTGTCAATCATCCTGAACGTGTCTGATCAGGATGATTGCAGTCCGCCACCAGGGCCGGACTGGGAAATCAGACCGGCCCTGGAAATTTGTATAGACCGCCCCAGCCACGCCCCCTCCAGTCACGCCCCTCCCCAGCCACGCCCCCTCCAGCAAGAATTATAAAACAAAATACAGAGTTCTAATTATCTTTATGGCAAAAAAATTTGACCATCAACATTAAAGAAATATATTTTTATAATATTATATATCTCCAGTTTTTTGTTATGGCAACACAGTGATATTAACTTTAAATATCTAAAATGAGTTATCTAATTTTAAGGGTAATGTTAAACAAATATATTTTAACTTTTATACAAAACAATGAACTGTTATGATATAAACTCAAATTCTGTATTTTGTTACTAATCTATTTACCATATGAATTTATTAATTTGGGAGTGTATTACCCAACTCTTTTGTTTGAAAACCCCCCCACTAAATATAGCCTCTATTGATGATAAACTTAACCCCTTAATGACCGGACCATTTTTCAATTTTCTTACCCTTAATGACAATGGCTATTTTTACATTTCTGCAGTGTTTGTGTTTAGCTGTAATTTTCCTCTTACTTGTTTACTGTACCCACACATATTATATACCGTTTTTCTCGCCATTAAATGGACTTTCTAAAGATACCATTATTTTCATCATATCTTATAATTTACTTAAAAAAAATGATAAAATATGAGGAAAAAATGGAAAAAAACACACTTTTTCTAACTTTGACCCCCAAAATCTGTTACACATCTACAATGACCAAAAAACACCAATGCTAAATAGTTTATAAATTTTGTCCTGAGTTTAGAAATACCCAATGTTTACACGTTCTTTGCTTTTTTTGTAAGTTATAGGACAATAAATACAAGTAGCACTTTGCTATTTCCAAACCACTTTTTTTCAAAATTAGCGCTAGTTACTTTGGAACCCTGATATCTGTCAGGAATATCTGAATATCCCTTGACATGTATATATTTTGTTTTAGAAGACATCCCAAAGTATTGATCTAGGCCCATTTTGGTATATTTCATGCCACCATTTCACCGCCAAATGCGATAAAAAAAAAAAAAGTTCACTTTTTCACAAATTTTGTCACAAACTTTAGGTTTCCCACTGAAATTATTTACAAACAGCTTCTGCAATTATGGCACAAATGGTTGTAAATGCTTCTCTGGGATCCCCTTTTTCAGAAATAACAGACTTATATGGCTTTGTGGTTGCTTTTTGGTAATTAGAAGGCCGCTAAATGCTGCTGCGCACCACACATGTTTTATGCCCAGGAGTGAAGGGGTTAATTAGGGAGCTTGTAGGGAGCTTGTAGGGTTAATTTTAGCTTTAGTGTAGTGTAGTAGACAACCCCAAGTATTGATCTAGGCCCATTTTGGTATATTTTATGCCACCATTTCACCGCCAAATGCGAGCAAATAAAAAAAAAAAACTTTACATTTTTCACAATTTTAGGTTTCTCACTGAAATTATTTACAAACAGCTTGTGCAATTATGGCAGAAATTGTTGTAAAAGCTTCTCTGGGATCCCCTTTGTTCAGAAATAGCAGATTTATATGGCTTTGGCGTTGCTTTTTGGTAATTAGAAGGCCGCTAAATGCTGCTGCGCACAACACGTGAATTATGCCCAGCAGTGAAGGGGTTAAATTAGGTAGCTTGTAGGGAGCTTGCAGGGTTAATTTTAGAGATCAGCCTCCCACCTGACACATCCCACCCCCTGATCCCTCCCAAATAGCTCTCTTCCCTCCCCCACCCCACAATTGTTACCGCCATCTTAAGTACTGGCAGAAAGTCTGCCAGTACTAAATAAAAGAGTTTTGTTTTTTTTTTAAATAAAAATTATAAAATATTTTAGTTGTGATGGACCCCTGCCTTAGCACCAACCTCCCTGATCCCCCCCTCCAGCTCTCTAACCCTCTCCCCTACCTAATTACCGCCATCTTGGGTACCCAGTTTGGCCCCACAAACCAAACTTATTTTAATTGTATTTATAACTGTTATTTGTGTTTATTTATTTCTGTAGTGTAGCAGCCCCCCCACCCCCTCCCCCTCACAGATCCTTTTAAATATAAAAAAAATAAAATAACTTTT
Source organism: Bombina bombina (assembly GCF_027579735.1). Taxonomy (NCBI): domain Eukaryota; kingdom Metazoa; phylum Chordata; class Amphibia; order Anura; family Bombinatoridae; genus Bombina; species Bombina bombina. Next base: position 233,808,929 of record NC_069507.1, on the reverse strand, counting down.
TTTCCCCTTATTTTTTCATTGGTGTCAGTGTGGCTAATGTGCGCATGTGCACATGCACGCGCGCGCACGTGCACGCGCACCCACATGCACACCTGTGCACATGCACACCTGAATCTACTACCCTTTAGCTTGAGATCATGACCTCTTGTTCTTGAATTTTCCATTTTATGTAAAACACCCATAGCCTCAGTTTTACTAAGCCCGTTAATGTACTTGAAAGTTGCTATCATATCACCTATTTCCCTTCTCTCCTCTAAGCTATACATATTTAGGTCATTGAGCCTATCCTGGTAAGTTTTATTTTTTAGACCATGCACCATTTTGGTAGCCCTCCTTTGCACAGATTCAAGTTTGTTAATATCCTTCTGAAGATATGGCCTCCAGAACTGCACACAATGCTCAAGAAGAGGCCTAACTAATGATCTATAAAAATATCTTTATGCTTGTGCGGCCTGTCACTGTCCACATATTGAGGCTGATTAATCAAATGTCGGGCTGATATGATTCGCTGTAGCTAATCAGGCCTGCCCGACATTGCTAAATGCTGACAGTATACGCTGTTGGCATTTATCATTGCACAAGCATTTCACAAGAAATGCTTGTGCAATGCCGCCCCCTGCACATTTGCGGCCAATCGGCTGCTAGCAGGGGGTGTCAATCATCCTGAACGTGTCTGATCAGGATGATTGCAGTCCGCCACCAGGGCCGGACTGGGAAATCAGACCGGCCCTGGAAATTTGTATAGACCGCCCCAGCCACGCCCCCTCCAGTCACGCCCCTCCCCAGCCACGCCCCCTCCAGCAAGAATTATAAAACAAAATACAGAGTTCTAATTATCTTTATGGCAAAAAAAATTGACCATCAACATTAAAGAAATATATTTTTATAATATTATATATCTCCAGTTTTTTGTTATGGCAACCCAGTGATATTAACTTTAAATATCTAAAATGAGTTATCTAATTTTAAGGGTAATGTTAAACAAATATATTTTAACTTTTATACAAAACAATGAACTGTTATGATATAAACTCAAATTCTGTATTTTGTTACTAATCTATTTACCATATGAATTTATTAATTTGGGAGTGTATTACCCAACTCTTTTGTTTGAAAAAAAACCCCACTAAATATAGCCTCTATTGATGATAAACTTAAAGGGACAGTCAAGCAAAAAAAAAAACTTTAATTTTTCAAATAGGGCATGTAATTTTAAACAACTTTCCAATTTACTTTTATCAACAATTTTGCTTTGTTCTCTTGGTATTCTAGTTGAAAGCAAACCTAGGAAGGTGCATATGATAATTTCTAAGCCCTTGAAGGCCGCCTCTATTTTATTTACATTTCACAGCAGAGGAGAGCTAGCTCATGTAGGCCATATAGATAGCATTGTAATCACGCCCGTGGCTAGTGGCAGACACTGACCTAATTGGCTAAAATGCAAGTCAATAGATAATAACTAAAAGTCATGTGATTAGGGGCGGTCAGAAGAGGCTTAGATACAAGTTAGTCACAGAAGTAAAAAGTGTATTAATATAAGTGTTGGTTTTGCAAAACTGGGGAATGGGTAATAAAGGGATTATCTATCTTTTTAAACAACACAAATTCAGGTGTTGACTGTCCCTTTAACAAAGCCTATCACACTACCTTCATTCTGACCCCACTTGGCTACATATATACTAACACTGGCTCTGGCTGTGTCCCTTCTTATTTGTTTTCCCCTAAAATAAACAGTAGTAAGTATATTATCCTGACCCTGACTGACCTTGCATGGGGGATCTTTAGCCTTAGATAATGCACAGTGTCAGTTGCACACTTGCAAAGATACACTAGTAACCAGTAAATAATACAATACACATTAATTATCATATATAAACAAGCTTAGTGACGTGGGCTCAGCTGGTTATGGTTTAGGGCAATTTGTGCAAATGTTTCTAAAACTGTCACACACACACTCTTCACTTCAGCTAGGCACTGGGCAGTAATATACATTCATTCATATATCATACTTTTTTAAACCTAGTAGTTGTCCCTACCTTTCTACAAAGTAGATCCCTGTCTGATGATCTCTCTGAATCTGATCCTGGACCCTGGCCAGTGGCCTGTAGCTATCTGACAGGCCGGTCAGTGACACTGACTGACTCAGGCAGCTGGGGGCTGCGTTCTTGACTCGAGTCTGTCACACATGGCCTCCGTACCCGGCTCCCTCCTGGACTCAGTCATGTTGCCGTTGCGTGAGACTGTGAGTGTGCTCACGTGATGTTTCCTAATGCCCCGCCCCCATAATCCTCCCCCAGCAGTGGCAGTGATTATATTGAGGCCTGTGGTGGTGTGAGGTGATATCAATCCATCTCTAACTGACTCTGTAAGTTGCTTATGTTGCATCGTCATGAATGATGCTACAGTCTTCTAGTTACAGTAACTGGGGGATTGTAGCATCATTCATGGTGATGCAATATGCAAGATGCTGAAGTGCTGGCTACCAGTTGAAGGCTCGCTTGGAGCTGCCTGAGGCAAATTTATAACACCGGAAGGCAGTGGCACCTGACCGGTCCTGGTCTGGACTCACTCAGTCAGTCCTCCTAAGCACTGTCTGTCTGCCGACTGCCGCTGTGATTCAGGCCCAATTGGGAAGCAATTTCATATCCAAAGCCCAAAGCTCTGCTGCTGCTCCCTAACGTCACCTCAGTGCAGCTAGTACCCGGTATCCCGGCAGCCCAATCCGGCCCTGTCCGCCACCTCAGAGGTGGCGGACGAGTTAAGGCTGCTTCTTAAATCCTGTTTCCGACGAGCCAGAAGGCTTGCGCAGAATAAGAAGCATCCGCTGCTTGAAAAATGTACCCCATAGAGCGTCAGGAAATCTCATTTTCCGCCAATGAACATATCTGCCACTCACCAGTACTGAACAAACATACAGTTGCTGGTTTTCAAATCAAAATAATCAGCTTTAAAGGGACAGTCTACTCCAAAATGCTTATTGTTTAATATGATAGATAGCACCTTTACTACCCATTCCCAGCTTTGCAGAATCAACACTGTTAGATTAATACACTTTATAAAATCTAAACCTCTAAATCTCTGCCTGGTTTTAATCCCTGCAGGCCACCTTAATCTCAGTGCATTTCATTAGCTTTTTAAAGTAAAACAGAGCTAGTTAATGTGTTATGTAGATAACACTGTGCTCACTCCTGTGGAGTTAAAAATGAGACCGTACTGATTGGCTAAAAGGCCAAGTTGTAAACAGCCCTAAAATAAGGGGCAGTCTTCAGAGGCTTAGCTACAAGGTAATCACAAAGGTATAAAGTGTATTAATATAAACTCTGTTAGCTGTGTAAAACTGGGGAATGGGTAATAAAGGGATTATCTATCTTTTTAAACAATAACACATTTGGAATAGACTGGGACAGTAAACACCTTGTAATTGCAATACCTTTCTGTTGTGTTGCTATTTGCAATTTGTCTTATTTGGAGAATCAAATCTGGGATTTATTTCACAGACAACAATGTTAGCTATGGTCATAAATTTAGTATTAAGTGCTCTGTTTTGCAGTTATCAGTTAAAGCGAATTAGGCACAAAGATATAACAACGTCAGCCTTGAGAAGTAAGCAGGTGCTTTTAAGGCTTTAAGAATTAGAAATCACTCAAATCACAGAGCTAAATTACACAAAAAGGGGAAAAAATAAATCATGAAAATATATTTCAAGGTTGTTTCATTACACATAACTAAATATTTTTATATAAAAATCTCAAGGTATTTGCAGTCCCTTAAACCTTTTTTTTCATTCATATTTTACAGTTCTTTTTCTTACTCAGTTTGAATTTCACATCCCTTCAAATAAAGCACAGGTATGAAACATTGGGGAAAAGTTAAAAGATAAACGGCCAGATTACTAATTGAGCGCAAAATATTGCTTCTGCGAAAGCGATATTTGTGCTAAACTGAGTAACACTAGCGCACACAAATGGTACTGGTATTACAAGTGAGAGGCAATGCGAACGCAACCTCACGTTTGCATTGCACGTAAGCATTGCGCTCATGAGAGAGCGCTTTCATAGGCTGCAATATTTATATTTATATGCGTATATACACTTATTAGCACATAAATATATATATATATATATATATTTATTTATATGCATATACTTATATATTTACAGAAAAAACACAGGTCCCATAGACCGCAATGTACAGACACTTTTCATCCTACACCTGCCACCCCTTATAACTGCTTTTAGCATTTTTTTTTTATTAAACCAAAACACACCACTTTATGATCTGATCTCTGGTTAATTTTCTGAGTGCTAATTACTACCGCAAGATCCTGTTAGCAATGACCAGCCACTTGTACTGGCTGGTTACTTGTCGTGTGCCAAACTGGCATATTTGCCTGTTTGCGGTCACGCGATAAATTAGCGTTCCACTTGTAATCTAGCCCAAAATCTGTAAATCAGGAATGAAATGAGAAAAAGGTGGGGACAGATAATATTCCTGTATCAAGCAACAAGTGATCTTGGCTCTCCCATGTTAGTGAATTAAAAGACAGTGACATAATGCGAGGGCACACAGTGACACATCAAATCGCCCTCTCCGGTCTAGTAGCACAGAAAAGGCAGGAACAGAGTTAAATTCTCGTCTGCATCACACAGTGAGTAAGGTGTGAGTCACAGTACGTCTGTGCCAAGGAATAAATGCGATGTCTGACGTCTAAGCTGTATCAAGCAGGTGAACCTTTCATGCTTCATTACGGAGCTAGAAATTCTCCCCTTGAGATGAGAAACCCCCTGTAATCCCTGACCAGCGTAGCACCTTTTATCTCTCTGAGACATTAAAGACACCGAGCTGTCAGTATGATGTACACAACTTCTGTTTGCTGTCACGTCATCATCTCAATTTATTATACTGAATGACTTATAGAGACAGCAAACTCCTTGTAATTAGAAGACATTTCTGTTGTGCTGCTATAGAATAACATATTAACCAAGAGATATTGATATATATATTAATATTTTTACAAATGATCATAATTTTTAATGCAGTTATTTTTCAATTGCCAAACACCACGCATCATTTGCATTTCGTGAAAAAGGGGGAAAATAAATAATTAAAATATATTGCATAGGTGTTTCAATATGCATACCATTTTATTTAATAATCTTAAAGGGACATGAAACCCACATTTTTTCTTTCATGATTCAGAAAGAGCATGTGATTTTAAACAACTTTCTAATTTACTTCTATTATCTAATGTGCTTCATTCTCTTGATATGCTTTGCTGAAAATCATATCTAGATAGCATCAGTAGCTGCTAAATGGTTGCTGCACATAGATGCTTCGTGTGATTGGCTCACCCATGTGCATTACTATAGCTTCAACAAAGGATATATAAAGATTGAAGCAAATTAGATAATAGAAGTAAATTGGAATGTTGTTTAAAATTGTATTCTCTACCTGAATCATGACAGAAACATTTTGGGTTTAGTGTCCCTTTAAAGTCTCTTTAAAGGGACATTAAGCACTATATAAATGCTAGATACAATTATTTAATCAAAGCAAACAGCCTGGGAATAATATGCAGATGCAATTTTTTGGAAAAAAAAATATATATTTTGAAAGATATAAGTATAAAGTTTTAGAGTCTCCATAAAGCAATGGGTGGCAACATATTTTAACCTAGATTTCCTTCTCTGCTGAGGCTAAATAGGGACAGTGCTGCACTTGGGAAGCCCACATTTTTCAGAACTGAATTACAAAAAATGGGGACAAAACAAATAAAGAAAATATACGGCAACATTTTTTTTACAACATATAATTATTATATTTTATTGTCTCAAAATATTTAATACTGTTTAAAGGTGTATAGTATGTTTAAATTTGTTTGCCTGAAATATATTTAAATGTATATTATAATTCAAACTAATGTGCCAGTATCTGTTACAAACACTCTACTAATGTTTGTTAGTTTATGGGTATTTTCAACTAATTTGCAAACAGTATTAGCATGAAGAACCTATCAACCAATAAGAATGAACAGCAGTATTAAACAGCCAATGAGCATTAGCAGGGAGTGTCTATACGCCAATGATATTATTAGGACCTATCAGCCTATGACATTAATATAAAGTTCACAACTTACACAGCTGTATTCTTTTCAATTTAAATTTGAACAGCTTTTGTTTTACATTTTTTCATGAAATAAAAATAAAATGCTAAGATACTGATCTCTCAGAATTCTTTTAGTACATGGTCCCTTTATGCACTAGAAATATCGGGACACATTTGATGAGCCATAAAAGATAATTTTAAAGATTGTGTTTTAAAAATGCTAAATGTTTGCCAAAAGTGAACCATGTAATATCTGATAATTTCATTGTGTAACAATATTAACCCAAAATGCCACCTTCCCCTAACTTGAGAAATGGTTGTGTTTAGCCAATCAAAATATGTGTTGTAGTATATTGCGCATCTTTTGTGAGGGAGGACGAACTGCTTTAAAAACAAGTGGAGGAGTAATGTTTGTTCCTGTTTTCAAAAACATATTTTTGGCTGATAATGTTAGTATATTATACTCCAGAATACAAATTTGATGTAATGTATAACTTTCACTCACAAATATTAAATTGTCATGAAAGTCCAGATCTAATTTACTTCTGTTATAAAATTTGCTTTGGTCCCTTGGCATCCTTTGTTGAAGAGCATACATTAATATGTTAAGCAGCATGCGCGTCTTGAGCATTTTATAACAGTGCTTTTAACAATGTTATATGTTTATAAACACTAAATGCCAGTGTGTTTGTAAACAATTTATAACACACTGTTGCCATATAGTGATCAGGACACATGCACGCTCTTCAACAAGGTATAGCAAAGCCAAAAACAAAGTAACAAGGTAACAGAAACATTTTTGTTTTTAAACTGCATGATGTAACTGAATCCCACAATTAATTATAACATTTGTGTCCATTTAAAATAACAAAATAAATAATCTTGTAGGCTATTTGCAGGTATTGCTAGGAACACATTTGCACAGTTTATACTAAGGAAAATTAATTTGGTATTGGTTGATGCCTATTTATGGCCATTTGGCAGTTAAAGGGATACTAACCCCAATTTATTTTCGTTCATGATTCATATAGAGAAGGCAATTTTAAGCAACTTTCTAATTTACTCCTATTATCAAATTTTCTTCTTTCTCTTGCTATCTTTATTTAAAAAGCAGGAATGTAAAGCGTAGGAAAAATGGGTGGCTCCTAAGCTTTACATTCCTGCTTTTTAAATAACGATAGCAAGAGTACAAAGAAAAATTGATAATAGGAGTAAATTAGAAAGTTGCTTAAAATTGCATGCTCTATCTGAATCATGAAAGAAAACATGGGTTTAGTGTCCCTTTAAGCTTATAATGTGATTGCTCTTAAAGTTTATTTAATAGGAGTAAAATAAATATTGGTGGTAAATGGAGTTGTATTTTTTACTAATTTTCTTTCACTATTTAAAAATGACAAAATCTTGATTATTGGTTGAAGATGGGATACTATTTATTCCCCTGCTTGTCTGAAAATGTTCAGCAAGATGCAATATATTCACTAACAATATATTCAGCCACACCAACCTCTCCAGTGTCACTAATCCCTGTAATAGTAAGGAGTCCATTCACTAAAGCTCACAACCCTCTCTATTTTTATTATTATTATTCTTTATTTATATAGCGCCAACAGATTCCGCAGCGCTGTCCATGGGTACAAAGATAAAAGTACAGTACAATACAATATAGAAGACACCAAAGTTTAACAAAACAAATACAGGGGGAATTGAGGGCCCTGTTCCCGTGGGAACTTACAATCTAGAATATTTGAGTTGGTAGAGGTTGTTCTCAGTGTGCATTATTATGCAGCGATATGTTGCAGCTTTTTTTGGCAGCCACTGGTTTAAAGGGACACTTTACACTAGATTAATTCCATGTACCTCCCTCTAATTATAGGGGCTGCCATTTTGGAACCTAAGTTACACTGCAGGTATCTGAAGGAGAGTTGCTGAATATGTGCAAACACATCAAAACTGGAATGTAGTATAAGCTAGATTTCAACAAGACAGCACACATGAATAAAATGTATTTAGTGCTCAATGCCCCTTTAAAGGGACATGTGAGTAAAAATGAAACTTTAATTTTTAGATAGAACATACAATAAACAAATATCCAAACTTCTATTGGTTTCTATTCTTCTAATTGACCAATTTAACTATTTTTTGGTGAACACTAGTTCCTTTTAATTAGAGCATACTGAGGTAGTCTAAGGAGCATGCATGTGTATAGGAGTGTGCATCTGTATAGTATTATTACATACATTTTTGCAAACATTGCTGCCTTATAGTGTTCAAACTCCCTGCCCCAGTAGATAATACTTATTATTTTTGGACATTGTAGCTAATAACTATGGGTGTAAGATGAGAAAAATATAATTATGTCATTGTGGTTAAAGATAGCAATGCAAAACCAGCAGAGCTTTTTGATTTGGCCATCTCGATGGTATTTATTAGTGTCAACATTCTTTGGGATTAGAACACTGCAGTCGAGGCATAAATTATAGTGCAGGACACTGAGCCGGTACAAAACAAATCAGATGGGTAATAGTTGCCGTTCACATATGAAAATCTGCCAAAAGTTAATCATGTAGAAGAGCTATTGTGTAGCTGGAAAGAAATCTGACCCAACAATGAAACAAACTATATATTATAGCAAGAATCACTTGAAAATATTTAGGACTTTTGCGTTAAAAATGTTATATGTTTTAGAAAAAAAGACTACAGTGTCCACAATTTTTTTTTACCCCAACTATATAGGGGTCAAAAAAGATAATTATCAAAAATAATATAATATCAATGTAGCCAAGAAATACAATATGGCCTAGACTACAAGTGGAGCACTATTGATAGCACAAGATGTACTATAAATATTGCAGAACCGCGCTAAGATTAGTTCACAATCTGGTATTACCAGTCCATGGCAAAACAGAATAACCAAAGAATGTTTAGCGTGGCTGACATCCCTTTATAGCTACCTATACTTTCAATGGATAGTGCAGCCGCGCTAACCACCGCTCATATTTAACGTTTAAATGTATGTGAGCAAAAACTTACGGGTTAGTGTACTTCGCTTAAAATAATTATTGAGACTTGAGACCTGAAGTAAATGTTGGGATTAGAATAACATAACAAAAACACGTAAAGCATATTAAATTAAATTATTACACTCAAATATATAGATAATAAATGTAAAAAATATATGTGCATTATATAAATTATATATGTGTGTATTAAATTTGTGTTTGTTAATAGATGATAGATAGATAGATAGATAGATAGGTTTTAAAATAAAAATAACAAGTGAAGAACAATACTACTTGAAGTATTTCTTGTCAAATATTCGGGTTAGTGCACTTGGTTAAGTGCACCATCAGGTTAGCATGCGATTGAAATATAGAACAGGGTTTTTGTAGTGCACGCCATAGAAGTCTATGAAGAGAGGTGTTTAGCTTGGCAATCAAACTTCCAGATGTTAGGGCGTCTGAGTCTTTCGCCTGAGCACAAACTTTTTACTTTAAGCGTGTAATATGAGCACAAGAATAGGAGAACTATTCATTTATCTTTCAAAGAATTACTGCTAAATAGTGCTAATATTTTTGTGCTCCACTTGTAATCTAGACCTATATGTTTTAAATCTTATCAAGTACACATTTTTTTTTACTTTAAAGTATTCATAAGTCATTCAAAAGAAAGTAACTTTTATTTTTCATCAATAACATGATATCTAGAGTCTATGGGGCCGAATGATCAATGTGCGGGTGGATATAGATAAATGCCGACAGCATAGGCTGTCGGCATTTATCATTGCACAATCATTTCTAGTGAACTACTTGTGCAATGCAACACCCTGCACATTCGCGGCCAATCTAACAGGGGGTGTCAATCAACCCAATCGTATGAGATTGGGCGGATTGATGTCCGCCGCCTCAGAGGTGGTGGACGAGTTAAGGAGCAGCGGTCTTAAGACCTCTGGCAAAGGGCATGTGTGTATTATACACAAGAATAAATGCAATGTTAACTGAGCAAGAATAGTGGTCTATGCTGGACAAGATAGCATAAAGAACAAACAGGCAGAGCAATATCAATTTAAATACTACTTAGCAATTATTGATCCAAATAGGAATATATTAAAAGTCCATAATCCACACCAACAATAAAAATAAAAATCAAAACAGCTGTATAGAAGGTGCTTACGCGTTTCAGCTAAAAAGCCGTAATCATAGCTAATCTTAAGTGTGAGAAGCACACTACTTATACCCTAACCTAAACCACCATTAGTTAAAAAGCCTATAGCTGGCAACTCTCTACTACATGCTAAATCTTGCCACCCTGACTTTGTACCTTATGTGGTTGCCAAGTGTAAATACGTCCTCCTTAAAAGGAATTGTAGCAATAGGGGTTTATATCTCAATAGAGCTGATGAACTTAGCTCACGTTTGAAACAAAGAGGTTACCCCAACAGGGTTATAGACCGAGCCCGCACTGAGGTGGATGGGGTTGAGCGTGAACATCTTTTACAGGATGCCAATGTGGGTAGATCTAAGGAGATGACTAATCAATTTGGAGGAGTGACTTTTGTCACAGGCCACAGTGCTCAATATAGTGTGTGGAATTGTTAAGAAGCATTCCAAACTTCTTATTGCAGATGACAAACTAATCAATTTTGTAGACAGAGGCCTCAGGTGTTCTTTCAGACGTGGTAAGACCATTGGTAATATAATTTCTCCATCAGATCTGCCCCCTCTTCAGACGAACATGACTTTGTGGTTAACCCACTTGGGTATGTTTAAATGTGGAAGAAATAAATGTAGACCCTGTGACTATGCCATACTCTCTAAGACATTTAAATCTGAAGTAACGCAAGAATACTTTGATATCAAACACTGCCTCAACTGTAATTCTACCTACGTCACTTATGTCATCACCTGTATTTTGTTCAATTAGCAATATGTAGGACGAACGACACGTGACATTATCTTTGTCATCTTTAGCCTTTTTGCTACAGCGATGCCTTACCTGCTTGTGTCATAGTATTATATGACCTAGTTTAGGGTATGCTATATCACTGTTGCTGTCACCATTACTAATACCATTCCCTTAGTGATATCCATAAGTGTGGCTCCGGCACAATGGCTAGCTTTACTACCAATGTAGCAGGGGATGTGGGTTGAATACCTCATAGGTACTCATTCATTAATAATATCATTATTATCATTAATTTTTAATTTCTATTCAATTAATTATACATTCCAGTGTATCTCTCTCAAAGATATACTTCAAATAAATTGAGTAATGTGTTGAGGGTAAGCTATGTCACTATTTTTACCATCATTACCTGTAGTTTGGATTTTCTGCAAATGCTGGTTTTGAATAACGGTTAATAATCTGTGATTTCTTAGCTATGTTAAGTGCCATTCTGGCATAGTAGTTAGCTGAACAGCCTATGATACTGGGGACCCAGGATCGATACCCCATAGGTATCCATTTATTATTATTACTGTTTTGTTTTTTATTTTGTACTCATATACATTTTTTCAATGGATATAACCCCCAAATAAATTTATGGAGTTATTAGTGGGATTATGTGGGATCTGATATAGTATAAATAATTTATTCTCATTATAGTAAGTCATTACTCCAATTACCATTTTATGTAACAAATAACATATTTTCTGTGTGACTCAACAGTACCAAAGTTTGTATTAACACATATATACCTTTCTTTTGTTATCTATGAAATATATTACTGTACTGTATAGAGTAATCTGTCTTAATTACAGGTATATGTATTGAGAAGCTAAAATGTTTTACTACATAGGTAAGATCTGTAATTCTACATTGATTTGAATATTTACCTCACAACATAGGGGGTTGTCCCCTTAAGGCTAAATTAACAATTATCATTCAGCTGTGTATCCACTGTTTTTAACTAATGGCTGTTTAGGTTAGGGTATAAGTAGTGTGTTTCTCACTCTTAAGATTAGCTATGATTACGGCTTTTTAGCTGAAACGCGTAAGAACCTTTGATTTTTATTTTTATTGTTGGTGTGGATTATGGACTTAATACATTCCTATTTGGATCAATACATGCTAAGTATTATTTAAATGGATATTGCTCTGCCTGTTTGTTCTTTACACTAAGCTTCTCAATCATATGAAAATACCTGCAGTTATTTTTTTATTTTTTATTTTGCTGATTGAAACTATCAGGAAATGCATGTTTGTGTATAATACATACAGAAAGAGAAGCAGTCTGCCAGGAACAAACAACAGCTCAGTGGCTTGTTCTATGTTCCGGTTACCACCTGGGAGCGGCTTCTTTAAGCCCAGTTGTGCTTTTCACAGAGAAGAACTTTCATGGAGTATATAAGTTTGATTCTGCCTAACGAGATCAGTTCAGCCCTGAAATAGCCGGCAATTTTCGTCTAGACAAGGGAAATGGCAACCCTAGATGATCGTTTTGGCCTCCTTTGGGGTGCAGTCATATCTCTCTAGCTTCTGTCAGATTGCTTCTCCTTCTGTAAATGTCTGGGCATAAACCAGGCCTAGTGATTCATTGTTCACTTGTTAAACTCTATGGGGTAAATTTATCAAACCCCGGGAGGACATGATTCGCTATAGTGAATCATGTCTGCCCTACATTGCTAAATGCCGACAGCATACGCAATCGGCATTTAACATTGCACAAACATTTCACAAGAAATAGAGAAAGTGTATGTATATATATATATATATATATATATATATATATATATATATGGGGCGCCCTAGATCAATATGATAAATATACAGATAAAGAAGAGAAATTTTTTTAAAATATAAATGAAAATAATAATGAAAAATACAAATAAGTCCTGTATATAAGGCAAATATAAGCTTGTTTCATCAGGCTTAATCATGATATGATTATATGATTAAGCCTGATGAAACAGCCACTGGTTGGCTGAGAAACGCATTGCTGTTTTTATTTGATTTATTAAAGTAAGTTTATTTTAACTTACCACTTGCTGTCACTTGCTGTCAGTATACGATTTGTTACCTCCACCATTTTGTTTGGTGCAAGAATCCTTTTGGGACACAGTATCCTGATACATTCCACTGCTGTAGAAGCTGTACCGGAGGCCAGTCTGCTGGATGACTGAGTCCAGCCTGCGATATTTGCACCAAGAGGGGTGCTTTTCCAAATGTGAGTGAAACATCTCTTGTACATCTTTCACACAAGTACAAACAATACTGGCTATGTGACGCTTCTGTTTCCTTTCTTCTGCAGATTTCACAAGAAATCCTTGTGCAATGCCCCCCCTGCACATTCATGGCCAATCAGCCGCTAGCAGGGGGTGTCAATCATCCGGATCGGATCGGGATAATTGCAGTCTGCCCCCTAAAAGGTGGCGGACAAGTTAAGGAGCAGCGGTCCTTAACTTGTCCGCCAAGCGGTCCTTAACTGTTTCCGGCAAGCAGCCTCCGCTGCTTAGTAAATATACCACTAAAGGTCAACAAGGACTCACCTCCACAAACATGGAAATAAAATTGTTTTTTTCAAGAGCATTTATTTAAAGACAAACAAATGACAAATTGTAAAATACTCAAAAATTGATCGTAATGCCCCTTTAATTATGTTATGGAAAATGTTTCTTTTCAGACAGAAGTGTATGAGGCAGAATTGCAATATCAGTAGTTACGGTGGCACAACGCCTGTTGATGAAACAACATCTTTGCAACTACAAGGACTTCTGCCATGTTTTACAAATATGAGGCACAGTGGGGGGCGCAGTGATGACACACGTAGGGAGCCATCTGCTAATGGAACCACCTGAGATGCACCTGTGCCAGGATTGTCATCATTTAGCTCTGCTTCTTAGCAAAGAGATCACACTACAAAAGGATCAAATACATAAGGATATTTGAGTTATTTCAGAAAGGTGGTAGACCTGAACTGTGAATTAGTTTCACTACAGAAATTGAATAGTTAAAGGTGGTAGACCTGAACTGTGAATTAGTTTCACTACAGAAATTGAATAGTTAAAGGTTTGAGTTAATTTACATTCTTTTGTATTCTGGTTTTTAGTATTGCAATTAGATAACAATTAGATTGTTTGCATAGGTGAGCAATTAGGAGGGACCCCACCCTATCTTTCTGAGGGTATTTAAAGAGATCTGTTTAGCTCTGCTTCTTAGCAAAGAGATCACACTACAAAAGGATCAAATACATAAGGATATTTGAGTTATTTCAGGAGTTATTCAGGGTTATTCAGTAGTAAATAATACTTATATTTTTCTTATTGTTAAAGTGTTGCATAGTTTAAAATGTCTCAGATACAGTGCAATGGGTGTTTTGCACTTTTTAATCGTTCTACTTTTTGGAGATTTAGGGGCTGTCCTGTTTGTAAGCAGTTTTCCCTGTTAAGGGAGGAAATAGCTAAACTTCAAGCTAAGGTAAGTAACATACCGGTTACCTCTACAATGCTGCCTCAGAAAGAAGCCCCTCTACCCCAGAGATCAGCAAGGAGAGGCAGATGGATCACTGTAGGCTCTGGAAGAATTAGAACAGTAGACCAGAAGCATTGCCCACAACCTCTGCCATTGCAAAACTCCTATGCTGCTCTTGCCGAATACACTTGTGATGAGGAGATTGCTGTTTCTGAGCCCTCTGAAGCTGTAACAGGTAATTTAAATCTATTGGCACCTGATTCTCCAGGTAACGTAACACAGGAAAGAACTGCAGATGTGTTTTTGAGAAAAAGACTGTTAGTGGGTGACTCTATTTTGAGGAATGTGTATTTAGGTGAAAGTAAAGGAGAAACAAGGGAGGTTAGATGTCTTCCAGGAGCTACTGCTCACAGGGATAGGAATCGTATTTTGAGAATTGTTAAGGCAGCAGGAAAGGGAAGTGAGTTAGATGTGATTGTTCATTTAGGAACAAATGATCTGGCTAGTAATCATGTTGCTGCTGTTCAGAAAGTGTTTTGTGACCTAGGTAATCATTTAGAGACTGTGGCATCAACTCTATCATTTTCTGCTATTTTACCTGTGTATGACCAGGAAGCAGGAAAGATGGAGCGGATAACAACATTTAATTCTTGGTTAGATAAGTGGTGCAGGGAACGAGGATTTGGTTTTATTGGCCATTATAGCTCTGCTTGGAAAGATACTAGGTTATTTAGGAGAGATGGCTTGCATTTGGATGCTAAAGGAACAGAGTATCTGGGAGAGGAGTTCAAATACTTTATTAGAAATCATTTAAACTAATAAAGGGGGGTAGCATTAATATATCCACCTGCCCCCCACAGCATGCCAAAACTGTTAGTCCAAGTAACAATTCTAGAAATTCTAGTAGAAAAATTCTTCGTGCCATTAGCACAAATGCTCGCAGCTTAGGAAATAAATTACCTGAACTCATTTCAATAATGACTAGGGACAACTTGGATTTAGTAGCTATAACAGAAACATGGTACAATGATTTGCATGACTGGGACATAGTCATACCTGGATACAGGTTATTTAAAAAGAACAGAGTAGGAAAGAAAGGTGGAGGAGTTGCTCTGTATGTAAATGAAAATATAAAGGTTACTGAAATTGTAGGAACAAATGATGAGGTGGAAAGTATTTGGGTGACTTTGGAAATTGGAGATAAAAATGTTTTTAGAATAGGGGTTGTATATAGGCCTCCATTGCAGGATGAAAAACTGGACAATCTGTTATTAGATGAAATAACCAAAATGACCATGAAGGGTAAGGTTATAGTACTGGGGGACTTTAATTTGCCAGATATAGACTGGAAGATTCCTTCTGCTAGATCGGCTAGAAGCAGGTATATTCTTGAATCTCTGCTAGGGGAATCACTTGAACAATTAGTCAAGGAACCAACTCGTAAGGAAGCTATATTAGATCTAATACTTACAAACAGTGATACAGTTTCAGATGTGTCTGTAGGTGAGAACTTAGGATCCAGTGATCATCAATCTGTTTGGTTTAGTATTCATGTTCAGGAACTGTACACCCAGACTAAAACAAAAGTTTTAGACTTTAGGACGGCAGATTTTTCATTAATGGGAGAATACCTAAAAAACTATTTAAAGGGGAAAAATCTTATTACAGGGGTTCAAGAACAGTGGGAATTTGTGAAAGGTGCCATTTTAGATGCAACCGCACACTGTATTAGACATGTCTGTAAAAGTAAAAGAAAGCGGAAACCAATTTGGTTTTCCAAAGAAGTAGCACATGCTGTAAAGACAAAAAAGATAGCTTATAAAAATTACAGACACACACAAGCAGATGATGATATGAAAATATGGAGACTCCAACAAAAAAAGACTAAGCAGTTAATTAGGAAGGTTAAAGCTCATGCAGAAGAGAAGATAGCACAGTCAGTAAAACATGGGGACAAAACCTTCTTTAGATATATCAGTGAAAGAAGAAAAAATAAGGTAGGAATAGTAAAATTGAAATCAGTTGATGGTAGAATAATAGAAGGAGATAAGCAGATTGCAGACTGTCTCAATGATTACTTCTGTTCTGTTTTCACTAAAGATTGTGAAGATACAATGTCTACATTAAGGGATGCTATGCAAAATAGAAACAAGCTTAACAGTAATCTTTTTACAGAGGATGAGGTTTTGTTAGCATTATCAAAAATAAATGTTACAAAGGCAGTGGGTCCTGATAATATTCATCCAAGGGTTTTAAAAGAACTTCGTTCAGTGCTAACTGTCCCATTAACTGATCTGTTTAATCAGTCACTATTAACAGGAGCTGTCCCAGATGATTGGAGAATAGCAAATGTAATACCTCTTCATAAAAAGGGCAGTAGAGAAGAATCTGGCAACTACAGGCCAGTTAGTTTAACTTCAGTAGTAGGGAAATTAATGGAAAGCCTCTTAAAGGAAAGAATTATGACTTACATAAAGACAAACAATTTAGAGGACCAAAATCAGCATGGTTTTACTTCAGGGAGATCATGTCAGACTAATCTAATTGACTTCTTTGATTATGTAACAAAAGTATTAGACAAGGGAGGAGCAGTTGATGTAGCATATCTAGATTTCAGCAAAGCATTTGACACCGTCCCACACAATAAACTTATTCACAAACTATATCTCCTTGGTCTAGATTCAAAAATTGTGAACTGGGTGGAATGCTGGCTTAAGGACAGAAAACAAAGTGTCTTAGTAAATGGAGTTCATTCAGCAGAGGGGGCTGTTACTAGTGGTGTTCCTCAGGGGTCAGTTCTGGGGCCTGTTTTGTTTAACATATTTATCTGCGATATCAGCAAAGGGCTACAGGGGAAAGTATGTCTCTTTGCAGATGATACAAAAATTTGCAACAGAGTGGATGTTCCAGGGGGGGTAGACAAAATGAGAAGTGATATACAACAATTGGAGGATTGGACAAACGACTGGGATCTAAAGTTTAACACAGCAAAGTGTAAAATAATGCATTTAGGGAAGAAAAATCCAAATGTTAATTACAGACTCAATGACACTTTACTGACTGTTACAGACGAGGAACAGGACTTGGGAATTATTATTTCAGATGATTTAAAACTTAGTAAACAATGTAGTAAGGCAGCGAGTAAGGCTAGCAGAATGCTTGGATGTATTGGTAGAGGTATTTGCAGCAGAAATAGTAAGGTTCTTATGCCACTTTATAGATCATTAGTTAGGCCTCATCTTGAGTATTGTGTGCAGTTCTGGAGGCCATATCTTCAGAAGGATATTAACAAACTTGAATCTGTGCAAAGGAGGGCTACCAAAATGGTACATGGTCTAAAAAATAAAACTTACCAGGATAGGCTCAATGACCTAAATATGTATAGCTTAGAGGAGAGAAGGGAAAGAGGTGATATGATAGCAACTTTCAAGTACATTAAAGGGTTTAGTAAAACTGAGGCTGTGGGTATTTTACATAAAATGGAAAATTCAAGAACAAGGGGTCATGAGCTCAAGCTAAAGGGTAGTAGATTCAGGAGTAATTTGAGGAAGCACTTCTTTACAGAAAGAGTGATTGATTTATGGAATAAACTTCCTCAAGAGGTAGTAGCAACAAACACTGTGGGGGACTTTAAAAATGCATGGGACAAGCATAGGGCTATCCTACGAACTAGATAAGTTTATACTGTTAGGTAAGGTGGGGCAGACTTGCTGGGCCTATGGCTCTTATCTGCCGTCAATATCTATGTTTCTATGTTTCTATGTTTCCTCAGAGGTGGCATTTCTCCGTATGTAAACAGACAGCTTATTTTATTTCCCTAGAAACTAAATATTATTTTTCTCACAACGTTTGTCATAGTTCTTTTTTTTTTCTAAATATTCAAAATAAACAACAGCAGGTGATTTGTGAGTACTTCTTAAATAATCCTTTTAATATCTGAATCATTTGTATGCCACACTCCAGCAAGATGGTAAATCCCTGCTTCCATATGCTCACATATGTTTTACTCTACTCAGCTTTGTTTGTATTCAGAGCTGATTGTGCTTTCTAAAAATAATCAGGATTAAAAAAAAAAATTCAGACAGACTGATACACATTTTTGCGTAATGGGACACATGTAAAGCACAAGTACCTAATCCAGAACCTGCAGATATGTCACTAACAGGGGCAGCGCTAACATTGGTACAGCAGGTACAATGGCACTAGGGCCAAGTTCTGGGGGGTTCATTGCAGCCAGTCTTTACATATGTGTCTTTACATATGTGTCTTTACATATGTGTCTTTACATATGTGTCTTTTTCATTGCAGTCTTTACATATGTGTGTCCAAAATGTGTAGAATCCTAATATAGAGGAGCATTTTATTAGTGCATATTCCAGGTCCATCTATCTATCTATCTATCTATCTATCTATCTATCCATCTATCTAATATATCCATCATCTAATCCAGGGGTGGGCAGACTTTTGTAAGGCAAGGGCAATTTTATTTCAAATGTTGTGGTCACCTAACTATAATTACAATAATGTATAATAATAATTACAATAATGTATTTATTAAAAAACACAAAGAATAGTCCAGCACACACTGTATTTTTGCTACAAATAGGACCTGCTGGCTGAAAATTGTATTTTTGCTTCAAATAGGACCTGCTGGCTGAAAATTGTATTTTTGCCACAAATAGGACCTGCTGGCTGAAAATTTTATTTTTGCCCCAAATAGGACCTGCTGGCTGCAAATTGTATTTTTGCCGCAAATAGGACCTGCTGGCTGCAAATTGTATTTTTGCCACAAATAGGACCTGCTGGCTGCAAATTGTATTTTTGCCACAAATAGGACCTGCTGGCTGCAAATTGTATTTTTGCCGCAAATAGGACCTGCTGGCTGCAAATTGTATTTTTGCCACAAATAGGACCTGCTGGCTGAAAAAAATATTTTTGCTACAAATAGGACCTGCTGGCTGAAAAAAATATTTTTGCTACAAATAGGACCTGCTGGCTGAAAAAAATATTTTTGCTACAAATAGGAGCAGCTGGCTGAAAATTTTATTTTTGCTACAAATAGGAGCAGCTGGCTGAAAATTTTATTTTTGCCACAAATAGGACCTGCAGGCTAAAAATTTTATTTTTGCCACAAATAGGACCTGCTGTCTGAAAATGTTATTTTGACACAAATAATAAAGCTTTAAAAATCAGCCGTGCTCTTTAACAAATACAGCTGCGCTCTCTCTTTACGTCACGCTGTGACCGTCAAGCAACCTTATCTGTGTACCGCGCCTGCGTATGATAAGTAGTCTCACAATCAAGATGGCTCAAGACTCATTCTATAAAGTAATTTTATTGGCTGAATGTCATGTCAGGTTGATTAGGGGGCAGGCCGTGTAACCAAAGCTGCGGCAGCGAGTTCAGCTACAGCCGCATTGTGCATGCTGAATTACAGTGCCCATACCACCGTCATAGATTCAGAGTCATAGCCGATTTAAAAAAAGTCTGCATAAGAGAAAGATTTCTCACAAATCTACGGTGGTGAAGCTCTTCACTCAGAATCTAGATTCTATTTAGAATTCTAGATTCTGAGTGAAGATCCTCACCACCGTAGATCTCTTATTATGCAGACTTTTGAAATCTTACAGACGGTCACCTCAAAATTCACTTGCAGTACACTGATAGACCGCGATCACCGTCTTGCTCACATTCTAATCTAATCTATCTATCTATATTGTCTGTCTATCTATCTGTCCTCAAAATCATTATACAGATTAGCATGTATATTATTACTGTTACTAATTAAAGAGTTATCTTTGGGTCCCCCCCAAAAAAACTGCACTAGGGCCCTCTGTTGAGTATGTCCGCTACTGGTCACTAAGATGGGACCTAATAATGCAAAAATAAACTAAAATGATCTATTTCAAAAACTATAGGTAAGACTGCAAGTGATATAGATCACTAATAACACGTGTGTGCAATTCATACCTCTCAGTGGTTAATATTTAGCATGTACACTACAGTATTCATGCTGGATAAAACAGATGTGTAAATTCCCTAAGATGATTTGTTTGAGGGCCCATACTAAAATTATTTTTTCATTTAGTTTTTCATTTAGTTCTTCGGTATGTACTTTTATTGTTAATCTTATATTTAAGACACATGCACATGCACACACACATATCATGGATATGATTGCTAGTATTAAATGGGTCACCTTTTAGTGGGGTTATTTAAGCTTAACTGGAGCTTTTTGTAAGTTTTTTAGATTTGTATAGGTTGAACTCGATGGACTGTCTTTTTTCAACCTTATCTACTATGTTACATGCACACACACTCATATATACACACCCCCATGTACAATATCAATATAAAAAATGCCAATCAGCATCAGCAGTGCTGAGGTCCTGCTTATGAGATTTTACTGAAATCTTGTGAGATTTTGTAGTATACACCCTTAAATTGAGGAGGGAAATAATATGACTGTAGCATATGCCAGATGCACGCTCCCTTGCAAGTCCTGGGACTAACATCCTGATTGGCTGCTGAAAATCACTTTATAATAGTATTTTGAGGTAAAATATCTTCCTTTTTTTACATAGAGATGACCAGGTGATATTTTCTAGTCTGCTTTTCACAGCTATGCTGCAAAACTTTAAAGTGCTTCAACATTTGGAATCATGTCCTTTTAAACAACACTTTGGTTAAATGTTTTAAACAACAGCTTCTAATACCTGATTTTTTTTTAAGACAATTTCATCTTTAAATAATTCTAGAGGCAATATGTGAGTGAAACAAGAAACCCAAACTATACAGACATGGCCATCAACCAAAGAGAAATAGATAAACAGATTACAGTAGTAACAGAGGATACGGAGGGCAAAATAATGATTTATTACCTTTAGGTTTTGCATATTTTTATTGGTAGTTAAAGGACCACTAAATGCAGCAGGATTACATCATTAACACGTGCACAATAAAAAGACAATGTAATAACACCTACTCTGAATTTCTTAAAAGCAGTAGATTTTTTTCTGGCAATTTAATTTTTTCTCCCATTTTCTGGCCCCCCTGTATCATGTGACAGATTACACTACTATACATATACCCTGTGAGCTTGTGCACATGCTCAGTAAGAGCTTGTTCCTTAGAAAGTGTGTATATAAAAAGACTGTGCAAAACATTGGAAAGTGTCTTAAAACAGCATGCTCTATTTGAATCATAAAAGATTATTTTGACTTGAGTGTCCCTTTAAGTCACTTACTCCATTGCAGAACAGCTGCAGCATTTTCTGGCCCCCCTGTATCATGTGACAGATTACACTACTATACATATACCCTGTGAGCTTGTGCACATGCTCAGTAAGAGCTTGTTCCTTAGAAAGTGTGTATATAAAAAGACTGTGCAAAACATTGGAAAGTGTCTTAAAACAGCATGCTCTATTTGAATCATAAAAGATTATTTTGACTTGAGTGTCCCTTTAAGTCACTTACTCCATTGCAGAACAGCTGCAGCATATCAGGGCTGTAGTTGAGGTTTAATAGCTTGCTCTGCAGGGTTACCAACAGCCATATTTCTAACAGTTCTTTTTCAAACACTCCTAAAAAAAATCCCCTTGCAGGAGATGGTCCTCTGTTCAGTGAACAACAGCTGATCCATAAGGTCGGAGTCTGGAAATATTCCACTGACTATCACATGCCAAACAAGCCTGGGCAGCCAACCTTATGACGATAGCTCCCTCTGCCCCAAGTGAAGGAGTATAGCACCGTTCAGATGGGTTGTGATAAACAATAAAAATAAGGATAATATTTACATATTGGAGAGATTATAATTTGGTCTATGTTTTTGGTTGCCTATATATGGTCAAAGGATTTATATGTATCAGATCTATCAGTAATGTTCAGCTACGTGTATATCTTGTTTTTTAAATGATTCAGATGAAGCATATCATTTTTAAAAACTTTTCAATGTACTTGTTGTATCCAATTTGCTTTGTTCTCTTGTTATCCATTGTTGAAGAACATATCTAGATAGTCTCAGAAGTATGCACATATCTGGAGTACCATATGGCAGCCCACCTAGGTATGCTCTTCAACAAAGGATACAAGGAGAACAAAGTAAATTGCATTACAGAAG
Organism: Bombina bombina; assembly: GCF_027579735.1. Classification (NCBI taxonomy): domain Eukaryota; kingdom Metazoa; phylum Chordata; class Amphibia; order Anura; family Bombinatoridae; genus Bombina; species Bombina bombina. Next base: position 233,786,300 of record NC_069507.1, on the reverse strand, counting down.
TGGGGCACTTTTTAAAATTGTGCACTTGTAATGTTATTCATTCAATGATTAAAAAAGTGATGTGTATTGTATATTGTTTCCGCTGTACTCTTTTTGTTCATTCTTTTTGGAAATAGAGAGTTAGGGTTAGATTTATTAAGGCTTTTTTTGGCAAGGTGGAGCTTCTTTTTCTTCTCCACCACCTCAGAGCTGGCAAGATAAATCACCCCGATATTCACTCGTCCGAGGTGATTGACATGCTTCTGATGACGGCATAAGCCGAAACGCGTCAAACCCTTTAGTCTCACTTGCAAGTGTTTTATATGTATTTTATGTCCATGCTGCAATTATACATACTTTGAGCTCATTAACCTGAGCACCGCTGAATTTTCTTTGCTTTTCAGATTGACATGCTCTGCTCTCGCGCAGGAGCATCCTCTTGTGCAATGTTAAATTTCACCATGCGATGAAACATCACAAGTGACAATTGCAGACAGACAGGGTTGGTTAAAGTACCCCTTAAAGGGACATAATACCCAAAAAAATTATTTCATGATTTAGAAAGAGAATGCAATTTTAAACATCTTTCTAATCTACTTCTATTATCTAATTTGTTTTATTCTCTTGATATTCTTTGCTGAAAAGCATATCTAGATATGCTCAGTAGCTGCTGATTGGTTGCTGCACATAGAAGCCTCGTGTGATTGGCTCACCATGTGCATTGCTTTTTCTTCAACTAAGGATATCTAAAAAATGAAGCAAAATAAATAATAGAAGTAAATTGTAATGTTGCTTAAATTTGTGTTCTCTATCTGAATCATGAAAGAAAGATTTTGGGTTTAGTGGCCCTTTAATATTACAATGATAATAACTGTTTCCTGATGATCAAAAACTCATAAGCAAGGAGAGAAATCTTGCAAAATTTCTGGAAGCTTTTTATGAGCATTATATTGCAATGTAGGTGTCTCTACTTCACCTTCAGTACAGCTAAACAAACAGCTCTCACGCAAAAATTTGCGATTTTAAAATTCTTTGAGGGATCTCATAGTACTGACGAGACTTCTTATATAATCTCGCCAGAGCTGAGAGCTTCAGATCATCAAGCCCTGTATGTGCATCCTATTGTTTGTTTTTTTTACATTATTTCCTGTTACATTCATTTACTAGCTCTATATATATATATATATATATATATATATATATATACAGGGCCACCATCAGGGGGTGAATAGGGTGACTCCTGTCAGGGGCCCATTGGGCCAGGGGGCCCATGAGGCAAACACAAAAATTATTTATTTATTTATTATTTTTATTTTTTTTACATTTTGGCAGCCACTAGAGGGTGCTACAGCAGAGTGCTATTGAGCGTGGGAAATGTCATTACAAGGAGTAAAGCATTAGCATTTTAGAGGATTTATGAGTGTGCACTAAACCACTATGAACATTGTGAGACAGACTTGGCACTTCAGTTTGTACAGTGTGTGCCAGAGTCAGACGGCAGATCACTTTCATTTGAAGAGTAGGTAGGACTTACTTAGTAAATGTTTTTTATTTATTTGTGCAATTTCAGATTGTAACTTCAGCGTGGTAGTTATGTGGTGTGGCCAGGGGTCCATAAAAACACATTTTTTTTAGCAATATGCAGCAATGTGTTTATGATTATTTGACAATGCTAAAGAAATTCTTTATTTAAAACCATGCAGAAATTATACCTCCTCAATACACAATTGGTAGGTGCCCTTTTAGCAGATATGATTTATATATATATATATATATATATATATATTACATTCCAGTTTACTGACCCTTTATGCAAGGACTTTCCAGATTCCAGGATTCATTTTATCTAAGATTTTTACATCTGCATAAAATGTTATACTCTCAGGCTAGGATTGCTCAGTGTTTGAAATGAGATAGGTTAACTTAACACTGCTCAGTTTACACTACAGCTGACTTAATTTTAAAATACAAACAAACAAGCCTAATCCTGCGTTTAACCAGGTTTAATTGTATGAGACCTAGTGCCACAGCTTATGGTTCCACCAAGACCATATAGAGTACAGCATTTTCAAAATCCATAAGTACAGCTGACAGATGGGAACATTTGTACACCAGATTTGAAGTGGTGCTCTTGGTTTTGGAAAATGGGGGGGGGGGCAAACATTCGACAACCTTTCAAAATTACTTTTCTTCATCTACCCATTCTGACATATCAATAATGTAAAAGTTTGAATTCACAGAAGTATTTTTATTTGCACATTTACAAATATGATTCTTTAAAAAGTGATCTCTTAATTTCTGCTATTTTTTTTATAATGCATGTCACACACTGTTGATTTAGGGGATGGCAATGTGCAGAAATGTTACCTCCTTTGAGTGTTTCTGTGGGTATCTGTGTTTATGTCTTTGTGCTTTTGCTGGTGTCTCTATGAGTGTGTATGTATTTTTTTTCTGTGGATCTCTCTGTGAGGGTTTGTGTGTCTGTCTTTGTGCATTTTCTGTGGATGTCTCTGTGAGGGTGTGTGTATGTATGTCTTTGTGTTTTTTCTGTGGGTGTCTCTGTGTGTGTGTGTGTGTGTGTGTGTGTATGTCTTAGTGTGTTTTCTGTGGGTGTCTGTGAGTGTGTATGTCTTTGTGTGTTTTTTGAGGCCGTCTCTGTGGGTGTTTCCTTGGGTGTATGCACAAGTTTGTGTTTGAGTTTGTGTGTGTGTCCATTGTCTGTTCCTTTTTAGGACATTTTGACCTTATTACTGATTATTCACATCATTCTACAGATTTTGAGACTAATGAGACCTTTCTTGGTGTCACCAATCCACCACTTAATCTTTAAATTATTGTTTAGGCAGTTCAGGGCTCTTCAGGGCCACTGCATGTCATATAGTTGGCATCTTCCTTGACAAAAAGATAATCATTATTCCATATTTTGTCTTGTAAATCTCCTTTTTTGACAAAACTGTAGTCTACCTCATTACTTGTCAGGTCAATGTAAACAAGTGCTGGGTTTCTATGTGGGTGTCTGTGTCTGAGATTGTGTTTTTCTTTGCGTGTCTACTAGAATGTCTATATGTGAATCATTATGTGTGAGTGTGTGTTTCAGTATATGACTTTGTATGTGTGTTTCTGTGTTTGTGTGTTACTACCTTTACAACATTTCCAAGTTGGACTACACTTAAGAATAAAGTGCATATACGTTTTAGTCACTTGGTAAAAAATGGCACATGTCAAAGGTAGGGGGACAATGGTTAAGTAAGGGGTCTCAAAATTTCTAGCAATAACATTTTTATAGGGAAAGGGTTATATTATATATATACATAGGAGTGCAGGCAGGGCACACCCTAATCACCCTTGTGCATAAAGGGCCCAGAGGAGGGCTGTAGTGCTTCAAAGGGCCAGTAGGGAGGTCAAAGATCTCCCCTAATCAGCTCCACGTCTGTCACACAGCGCCCCCTCCCTTTGAGAGGTGCCTGCTCTGGATCCTTCTGGGTTAGTGGCTCTTGTTTTGTCATATGCCATTTTTATATTGATGTCATATACCTGGCACCTTCTTAAAATTCATTGCCACTTCTCACCGGAATTAGCAATAAGGTTAAAGTGCAGAGGAGATTTTGGTGGGGAGACATAAGGGGTATGAACATAGAAAGGGGCTGAGGGAAGGGGCATGAAAGGGGGTAGAGAGAAGGGTCATGGGAGGGGGAGAGAGAAGGGGTATGGAAGGGGGGAGTGAGTAGAGGTATGGGCATTGGAGAGGAAAGTGAGAAGGGGCATGAAAGGGGGGAGAGAGAAGGGTCCTGGGAGGGGGAGAGATAATTGATATGGAAGGGGGGAGTAAGAAGAGATATGTGCATGGGAGAGGGTGAGTGTGTATGTATATATGCGTGCTTATAATCAGTGTTTGTAAGTGTGTGTTTATATGCGTGTGTACATGTGTGTATATGGGTATATGCATGTGCGTGCTCTCATCATAAATGTACACTTACATATGATATATTAATAGCTGTAACTGGGTCACAGGGTTGTACTTACCCCTACGCTAAAAGTTTTTCTTCCTTCCCTGCCGCATTCAAATACTGCAATGAATTGCTGCTCTTGTGCAAGACAAGATCAATTAACCTCCCAGAAGGAGCATAAGTAACTATTCTCTAGACATGTTCTGTTCAACACATCTGCTGCAGGAGATTAAAGGGACGGTATACACCTTGAGATTGTAATATGAAATGTCTAATTATACATAGTAAAAAAATCTTTGCAATATACTATCATTATGTATTTTCCCCCCTTTGATTTTTAAGTCTGAAAAATGTTGGGTTTTCCAATTCTGAGGACTGGAAGTGCACAATACAGACTTCACAATCATATTCCTGCTGCATATCTATCCCTAACTGGCAAACTTGGCTGATAAGTTCTTTTGGGTTGTTAGGTTCCAGTATTTAACTGAACACTCCAGTATTTTACTTATCTGTCCAAAAAATATATGTTACACATACATACACACACATATACACATACATACACTCACACACACATATATACACACATATACACACACATATACACATACACACACTCACACATACATATATACACACACATATACACAGACATAAAAAAACACACTCACACATATATACACATACGCACACTCACACACATATACACACTTACACATACACACATATACGCACACACATATACACACACATATACACACATGCACACATATACACAGATACACACACATATACATACACACATACACAAACGCATATACATACATATACACACGCACCCACATACACGCATATACACACATACTCACATATATACACATATACACACATACTCACATATACAGTCACACATACAGTCACACATACACACACATATACACACTTACTCACACACATATACACACACATATACTCACACACACACACACCCATATACACACATATACACAAACATACACACACATACACACACACATATACACACTTACTCACACATACACACATATACGCACACACACACATATACACACATACACACATATACACAGATACACACACACATATATACACACATACACACATATACACAGATACACACACATATACATACACACATACACAAACACATATACATACATACATATACACACACACCCACATACACACACACACATACACGCATATACACACATACTCACATATATACACATATACACACATAGTCAAATATATACACATATACACACATATACAGTCACACATATAGTCACACATACACACACATATACACACTTACTCACACACATATACACACACATATACACACTTACTCACACACACACATACACCCACATATACACACTTACTCACACACACACATATACACACATACACACACATATACACACTTACACACACACACACACATATACATGCATATACACACATATACACGCATATACACACATACACATACATATACACACTTACACACACACATACTCACACACACACACACATATACACACATACACACACATATACACACTTACTCACACACACATATACACGCATATACACACATACAAACTTACTCACACACATACACACACATATACACACTTACGCACACACACACATGTACACACATACACACATATACACACACATACACACACATACACACACATACACACACTTACTCACATACATGCCCCCTTGACCCAAAGCTAAGAATCCCTAAACATCTCAGGAGTATTTAAGCCCCAACACAACCATTAGACCACACCCTGAATCACACAGACTCCACCCTATCATGTTTTCCAAGTCTCACCCCTTATGCTTGCTCTGAATTTAAAAAATACAAATGTTTAGGGGTATAAATATGTGTGTTTGCTAAAGAGATCAGTCATCCACTCTAAACCACAAACCTAAGATTTTTCTTTTATGATTTAGATAGAGCAGATAATTTTAAACCACTTTCCAATGTACTCCTATTATCTACTCTGCTTTGTTCTCTTGGTATCCATTGTTGAGAAGTATACTTAGGTAGGCTCAGGAGCTGGGAGCTAGCTGCTGATTGGTGGCTACACATATATGCCTCGTGTCATTGGTTTAACAAAGTGTTCAGCTATCTCTTAGAAGTGCATTGCTGCTCCTCCAATAAAGGATACCAAAAGAATAAAGCAAAAAAATAACAGAAGTCATTTGGAAAGTTGTTTAAAAATGTATGTTCTATCTGAATCATTAAAGAAAAATTGTGTGTTGTATGTCCTTATATCTCCAAAAAGCACAGTAAAAAGCTCTTTGCTCCTTTTTTTTTTTCATTTTTAGGCATTTTCAAGAACTGAAACAACATTTCACAGTTAATACAATATTTACAAATTCCGGATTGAAAAACATAAACCACCTGCACTTATTTTGACAGAATGTTGTAGCAAGTGTGTGACTGCAAACAGCAATGTTTGATCAGTAAAAGCACAGAAACACACACATACATACTGAGACAGATAATTGACATAAGAAAGTTCTTTGAATGTTTAATATATACCACTAAGGGCATTGCTAGTGGAGTAGTGCCCTGAGTGTCTTTACAGCCTCCTCTTCCAGAGGGCTTTACTAACTCACTCTCCCTTTAGGGCAGTTACTGATCAGAAGATATAGCTACTCTTATTCGTAACTGCACGCTGTAAAGTTGTGTGAACTGCATGGTACATAAATGCCATCTATATGTAGGATTATAAACTACATACCTGATCTTAGGTATCTACAATTTTATAACGGTTGGTGACTAGGCAATAACCAGTGAAGTAACTAAGGAGGCTGTAATCTGGTTAAGAGCCACTAAGATTTATCTTGGGCTCTAAACCCAGATATTTTTTTATTAAAGGGACATTAAACACTTTGAGATGGTAATATAAAATGATAAATTGTATATATAAAACAACTCTGCAATATACTTTCATTATTTATTTTTTCCTATTTGCCTGTAATTCCATTCTGAAATTGTGAGCTTTTCAGTTCCTATTAGAAATGGAAGTGCAGAACACTGTTAAATCCAGCACAACCATTGGCTGCACACTCTAATGACCTATTTATAACTGACCCTAATTGGCCACAGCAGAGAAGGTAACACAAGTTACAACATGGCAGCTCCCAGTGTTTTATAGACACTAAAACTTTACACTTATTTTGTCACTTTTTAAACAACTAATGAAACTTTAAAAAATACATCTATATGTTAGTCATGGACTAATCTTTTCTTTGAATGCATCATTCTATCTAGGATGTATTTAGTGTTTAATGTCCCTTTAAGCAATATTTCTGCATGAATTTATACATACTAGAAAAGGAAACATCACAAGACAGAATAACTTAAAAAGACTTGATAGGAAAAAAATGTAGAAACAAAAAACAATGGTTGTATAATGCATATCAACAGTACACAGGACTAGACAAGGCGTCTAACGCTTGTTGTGTCAAATCTAAAGGAATACTGGAATAATCTATTAATAAAACCCACTTAATCCCCTAGTACAGTGATGGCCAATTTCCAAACACACGGGGGCCACAGATCAATATTTTAAAAGCCTTAAAGGTCATATATAATATAAGCAGACAATAATAATATGTTTCCTAAAATGTCCAGTGGCATAGGGCCACATTTAGATAAGGTGCAGAGTGCGCTCTATCTGCTGTTCTCACCTCCATAGGGCTCTTTTGCATTGTCGCTATCTTATCTGCACAACCAGCAGAGATCACTAAAGCACACAGCTGACCGTCCCTGCCCTAGAAGTATTGCAAATGAGGCATGTGTATTTGTTTCATTCAGATGGAAACTAATGCCAATGATAGCGTCCGCCAGCAGCATTCGGCTATTTAAGTCAAATTTCTTCTTGTGAAAGTGCAATACACTAAGATCTGTGCAAATCCAGATTTTAGTGCGTTGCACTTTTAACAAGAAGAAATTTGGCTCTGAAAATAGCCGAATGACTCTTGCAGCTGCCATCTTCAACATTTGTTTCCTTCAAAATGAAACCATTGCACATGCGTAGTGCAAAGGCATGTGCATTTGTTTCATTTGGAGCGAGCTACCTTTGAGAATAATGGGTCAGGCTCTAAGGACTCTGATTGGCTGTAGCAACACAGCCTGTTAAAAAAAAGAGGGGAAAAGAGGTGCCACACAGCATAATCTTGTTTGAAAATATATGAAATTACATAAACTCATGGTTTAAAATGCACTAGGATTATTGGTGCAAAGAAGGCAAGCTTGCGTTCTCAGTCCCCATCTGACTGAACTCCGGTGTACAGCTACGGATCCTCGGATATGTCACACGCTCTCTCGGTTATCAGCTTCCAGGTGCCAGAATCCTATTATCTGAATACCCTTCGGATTAGAGGATTCCGGCACCTGTAAGATAATAACCGAGTGAGGGTGTGACATATCCGAGGATCCGTAGCTGTACACCGGCGTTCAGTCAGCTGGGGACTGACAATGCCAGCTTGCCTTCTTTGCGCAACTTATTCTGATGCACTTATCTTTTTGTGTTACTTCATATATTATCAAACAAGATTATGCTATGTAGCGCCCCTTCTTCCCTTCTCATATCTTTAAGACCATGATGTGACCTGCACCATATAAGTGGAGTAGCCTGAGCGGATTGTTGATTTTGAATCCTACTTAAAGGGCCAGTAAATACAGTAGATTTGCATAATCAACACATGTATGATAAAAAGACAATGTAATAGCACTTTGGGGCCGATTTACCAAGCCCCGTATCGGCCCCAATGCCTCTGTTTCCGTGCGAGCCTTCAGGAAACAGGAGTAAAGAAGCAGCGGTCCTAAGACCGCTGCTCCTTAACTCGCCCGCCTGCTCTGAGGCGGTGGACAGCAATCCGACCAATCGCATGTGATCGGGTTGATTGACACCCCCAGCTAGCGCGAATCTGCAGGGCGCAGCACTGCACAAGCAGTTCACCAGAACTGCTTGTGCAATGATAAATGCCGACAGCGTATGCTGTCAGCATTTATCGATGTCTGGTGGACATGATTGCTACAGCGTATCATGTCCGCCAGACAGATGATTAATCTGCCCCTTAGTCTGAACTTCAAATGAGTAGAGGATTTTTTTCTGACAAATTTCAAAGATATGTCTATTTTCACTCCCCCTGTATCATGTGACAGCCATCAGCCAATCACAAATGCAAATGCGTATATTCTGTGAATTCTTGCACATGCTCAGTAGGAGCTGGTGACTCAAAAAGTTTAAATATAAAAAGACTGTGCACATTTTCCTAATGGAAGTAAATTGGAAAGTTGTTTAAAATTGCTGCTCTATCTAAATCATTAAAGTTTAATTTTGACTTAAGTGTCCGTTTAAAGAACTTTTATTTCTTTTATGGTTTGATTTGATTTAATTTGTCTTTTTTATTGATGTTAATGTTATTGGACATTTATTTATTTAATTATTTATTAGCTCCTGTGGTTTTTTTCCACTTTTATTTATTAGCTCACTCTTTTTAAAACACCTAAAATAAGTGTTTTATATACATATGTTAAAAAATGTGAGTATCATTTGAAGCTTTAAAGAGAATAGGGCTAGTTTAATTGAAAATATGCATGAAATAAGTTTGCATATTTGTTATACTTCTCTGTAATGCAGTCCTTATAGAGAACTGGAACTGCATTTAAAGGGACATGAAACCCACATTTTTTCTTTCATGATTTAGAAAGAGAATGCAATTTTAAACATCTTTCTAATTTACTTATATTATCTAATTTGTTTTATTCTCTTGATATTCTTTGCTGATCTAGATATGCTCAGTAGTTGCTGATTGGTTGCTGCACATAGAAGCCTTGTGTGATTGGCTCACCATGTGCATTGCTTTTTCTTCAACTAAGGATATCTAAAAAATGAAGCAAAATAAATAATAGAAGTAAATTGTAATGTTGTTTAGATTTCTATTCTCTATCTGAATCATGAAAGAAAGATTTTGGGTTTAGTGGCCCTTTAAGTTACATATAATTGTTTAAGCTTCACTCCAATGTACCTTCACAAATGTTTATAGGCAACTTGTTGCAACCAAGCAGTTAAACGCATAGTTAAAAAGCTTGGGTGCTGTACATCTTTCAAATGCAGGGGACATTAATAAATAACTTTGATGAAAATTCCCCAATTTAATGAATTAAATGAGCAAGAGGAAATTAAGTACAAATATTGGCTTTGCAGGATAATAACGTCCGCAGTTTAAATATATGTACACCTTCTTTGTCATTTGAGGCGTGACTGAAACAGGATGTAGCCTGTCTAAGCATTTTACACAGACTGAGGTTTAGGGTGTGTCAGGCAGTGTAAAGAGGCGGGGTACAGAAGAAGATGCAGAGTCCTGCCAACGCCTTTAAGAATAATTTGCCAAACAACACACTCTTGCTGCCCTAATGTGCAGAGTAACAGAAAAAGACAATTCTATCTCTCACAGACTGACTGTACAGGAAATAATGTGTAGTGCAAAGAGACTGGTGAGGCTTTAAAAGCTGATGTGATGAATACATAAAATAGTCATTGTTCATAGAAAGGGAGGAATAACTTGGAGGTTGTTTTCTTAAAGGGATACTAAACCCATTTTTTTCTTCTTTCACGATTCAGATAGAGCATGCAATTTTAAGCAACTTTCTAATTTCCTCCTATTATCACCTTTTCTTCGTTCTCTTACTATCTTTGTTTAAAAAATAGGAATCTAAGGAGCCGGCCCATTTTTGATTCAGAACCCTGGATAGCGCTTGCTTGATTGGTGGCTACATTTAGCCACCAATCAGCACGCGCAACCTAGGTGCTGAACCAAAAATGGGCCGGCTCCTAAACTTACATTTTTGCTTTTCAAATAAAGTTAGCAAGAGAACAAAGAAAAAAATAATAATAGTAAATTAGAAAGTTTCTTAAAATTGCATGCTCTATCTCAATCATGAAAGAAAAAAAAATTGGGTTTAGTATCCCTTTAAGTGTAAAATAGATCTTTGTTTACATGTTAATATTCCCTTTGACATATTTTAAAGGAACATTAAAAACATTTTTGTATATACTGTATATCAGCAATCAAGCCCTGAATTTCAAAAGATCTGCTTAAAAAGTAAATATTTTAAAAGCATTTATCAGTGTCACTTTGTTAAATGGACACTGAACCCAATTTTTTTCTTTCGTGATTCAGATAGAGCATGCAGCAACTTTCTAATTTACTCCTATTATCAATTTGTATTCGTTCTCTTGCTATATTTATTTGAAAAATAAGGCATCTAAGCTTTTTTGGTTCAGACTCTGGACAGCACTTTTTTATTGGTGGGTGAATTTATCCACCAATCAGCAAGAACAACCCAGGTTGTTCACCAAAAATTGGCCGGCATCTAAACTTACATTCTTGCATTTCAAATAAAGATACCAAGAGAATGAAGAAAATTTGATAATAGGAGTAAATTAGAAAGTTGCTTAAAATGTCATGCTCTATCTGAATCACAAAATAAAAATATTGGGTTCAGTGTCCCTTAAACACCATTTGCAAGGTTTTGCAATTCTGGGATACTTTAGCTGAAAAGAAATATCTGAATTCATGGCATTGGTTTCTTTTGCTGTGACCAGTTAGGGACAAACCATAAAGGCCCTACTCAACATTGGGCCTTGCTGCAAAACTTTTTTTGGGCCCCGAAAATTAACTCAGTAGTAAACAATAGCAGTAGTGATAATATACATCCTGCTTTGTATTATAATGATGATAGATATATAGATAGATTTATAGATAGATAGACAGATGAACCTGCAACCTGCATTTATAAAAGGCTCCCCTACATTAGGATTATACACATTCTGCACCTGCCTATGTAAAGACTGGCTACTATTGCCCCCCCCCCCTACACTTGGGCTCTGGTGCTACTGCGTAATAGTTCCACCCTTGTGGGCAGATGTAAATGTGCTTATCCTCTGATGCAAACAGTCACTTTGTCTATGCTGCAGGGTCAATTAATGTCACCATACTTAAGTATGCTGTAGACACCCCATCCTCTCTGGATAGAGTGAGAATAAAACAATATTCATGGGTATTCTATAGTAAAAGCACGCACATCAAATAATTAATGTATAGTGCATGGGGGGTTACATTTTTAGTTCAATATCCCTTTAATACATACCTTGACAAAGCATGGTAGCCAAGGAGCCATAGCTTCTAGAATTTTATTTTTTGATGCTTTTTTGAAGCGGACCACCTGTGATGTGTGTGTGTGTGTGTGGGGGGGGGGTTATGTGTGTGGGGGGTGGAGCTGTGGGTGTCCAGAGGGCAGGTCCCGGTGTGTTGTGGCCAAAGTCAGATGGTGTCATGGGCAAAGGTGGGCAGTCACTGAAAAAAAAAATTTTTTGACATTTACACTGCCAGAAATTTACAGGAGAGACAGACCCCCAGATGGAATAGTTGCATTCTAGAGATATCTATATACAGATGCCTTTTTTTTACCTAAACTCATGGAAGTAGGTCCACAATTTTCTGGCCAGCTCCAAAATTAATAGAAAGGCATCAATTTCTGTAATATGTAAATGTAATACAGCCCTCTCTGGTAAGGAATAGGTTCATTGTTCCTTGGTGTGCAGACATGCTTTACCTGGGCATAGCAAAACATGAAGCCAACTGGTATTATGCTGCGAGGGAAAGTATATTTTGTTGAAGTAATAAATGCCATTTAATTAACCTAGGGGTGGCACTGGGCTTTTAAAAAGAATATAAAATATTACTAACCATTTGTTGCACCTAAAACAATAAACAGGAAATACAGCATAGATCTTAAATATAACAGGAAGTTCTCCTATAAGTCTCAGCCCAATATCTCTAAAGGAAGTTATTGATAATTGATAAATAAATGGTAGAACTAAACAACTAGGGATACTAATTGTACAAAGAGATACACTTAGGATTATTAGAAAAGAATGCCACAAAGAAAATTATTTCTTTAACTCCAAATGGTCATATGAATATGAAAATTACTCTATTTGTTTAAAATGTTCCATTACATTCATACTTTAATACTTTATTGTTACAACTAGGAACAAACATTCACACAGAAGTAGCCTGAAAGGGTTAAAAACACTTAAACCCAGTTAAATTAGATTGATATAGTCAGCAATGCTCTATGTATTCAACCTGATGCCCACAGAATTATAATGAAGGATAAGCTAAGCCCTTACAATCCGAGGGCTATTTTACTTTTAAATAGTTATATTTTCAAAGGTAAATAGTAGGCACCAGGATTCAACAAATATATAGGTATATACAGATTCTATTATTCACTAGGCAAGCAGTTAAAAAAGCGACAGACAGGAGAGAACTAGCTTCTCCTGCTGGACCCCTCTGAGGGGTCCAGCAGGAGAAGCTAGTTCTCTCCTGTCTCTAAGAATCCACATTAGATGTGCACCACAATTATTACAAGTGACTACTAAGTATTGGTATATTATATACCTTTTCTGATTTACATAATAGGTACAACATCTAATTATTGACTAACTCCTACTATCCCCCACCACATTTTTCAAAGATAAATAAATGGTGACCATTCACAGAATGCAGATATGTTTTTGAAACATAAAGTTGCAGGGCAGTCAAAATGAAAATATCATGATTCAGATAGAGTGTGAAAAAGAAAAATCATTCCAAATAGCTTTTATTATCATATATACTTATTTATCTTAGTATTATTATTATTATCGGTTATTTGTAGAGCGCCAACAGATTCCACAGCGTTAGTATGTTTTGCTAGAGCTTAGCCCATTTCCATGAGAGCATACTGTAGGAGACTTGGTAGTGTACCCTTAATACTAAGGGCTCCATGTACTAAGCAGTCAATTCATCCGTCATTGTAGACGCGGATAAACTCGCCGTTACTCGCCGCGGGCGAAATGGTGTCCGCTGTCGCTATGTACTAATATTCCCCCAATAAATAGACAAGTCTAGCCCGCCGCGAGCAGTTGCGGATTGTTGATAAATTTGACGCCTCGCTCGCTGCGACTAAGCTGATGTACTTAACTTTCAGTTGAATTGTCTGGCCAATTATTAACACGTGACATGCAAGGTGTCACGAACATCATAGTAGTCGCGGGAATAGAATTTTGCTCCTATAAAAGTTCAACTTATCTAAACAACTTTATTATTGTTCAAAATTTTTTGAAGAGTGATAACAGAGCGTTATTTTTGTAATATTTATTTACAATTTGGATATGGCTTCATCTGGATCTGATAATATATAAATATTAATATAAAAATAATTATAAAGATTGACAACTATACAATACAAATTTAAATAGATTACTCTTTAATTACAGTCGACAAATTGGGCGCAATTTATGTACATGGAAATGAGAGACAAATTAGACGCCAGTTATGCTGTAAGTACAATGCTGATATTACTGCCTTTTATATATGTCTAGACTGGCGTCTAGATTGACTTTCCTATTGTTTTGTACCTTGCCCGCCACCTAAAAGGTGGCGAGGCAAAAATAACGAGGTGGGAGCGGAAATTGTAGCGAGCGGACAAATAGATTTTTTAGTACATTCGTTTTTGGCGAGTTGGTGGTGAAATGTGTCTAATTACAGTGAAAAATGGAGCGGTAGCGAGGTTTGGCGGATAAGTACGCTCGCAATTTTAAAGATGCGAGTTTTAACATAATTGACGGCTTTGTACATATCAGTTTGCGAATTTTGACGCGAGATTTGTTGCGGGTAGCTCGCTGACTGCTTAGTACATGGAGCCCTATATGGCTGCTACACTTGCTACAATGTTTATAACAATGTCATAAATATAGTGCTGAAAATGTATGCACGCTCCTGAGCCCACCTCAGTATGTCCTATCAAAGGATAAGTAAATTGAATTCATTTTCTCTCTTTTTTTATTGCATGTTCTATCTAAATCATGAAACCTTCATTATGACTTCCATGTACCTTTTGTGATATTAGCTAAAGATTCTCTTGCAGGGTCACTCATAATTATATTTGCCCGAAGCAGCATTTACAGAATTAACCAGTGCCAGGAACCATCTCACAGACATCTGTTTCATTAAAAGGATTTGTTGCTGCACTGGTTTGTGGGTGATCAATGGGGAAACAGGTTTTATTAGTTTCTTTAGACAAGTAAATGGACAGAAGCAGCTTTTGTTTCTTTGCACTATTTTCATTGAGCTTCCTCTTGTGCTGCACCTGCTAAAAGAAATTATGTTTAATTGTAACATTCAGAGCTTTCAATAAGCCCCATTATCCAATCTATACCAAGAAGCCCACCAAAAGCTCAGTATCTACAGCTGATCAGTCCTACTGAGACTATATGAAGACAAGTGGCAAGTAAAGTATTCAGAAGTGTATCTCAGAACTAGGTGCCCATCCTTCTTCATATACAAGATAACCAACAGGTAATGCCCTGGTAGACAGTAGGTGAAGTCAGACCCTAACTGCAGCCCTCATCCACCACCCAACCATATGAGATCTTAGATCAGCCCACTGGCCCTGAAGCCCCCTGAGCAACATGCTCATAATAGAACTAACATTAAAGTCCATTACCTTGCAGCCACTCCATGTCGCATACCTACATCAGACCCGCAAAACAAACCCATGGTACCAGAGCCTCCGTTATTGACATGCCCACACAAGTCCCCCATTCCCTGGTAATCATATAATAAGCATCTATGTTAGTGAGTAATGTAGGGGTCATGTTACATATAAACACTGTTGTGTGTCTTGTGCCATATAAATGGAGGATGATCCTGTATGAATATTCATGGGTATTGTCTGAATTGAAGTATGGGTACGTATGCATCACCTTTATACCAGCTTTATGCCCACATCATCTCACCTACACACCCTTTATCCCAGTTACATGTCCAGATCAGTCCCAATACCAGATGCATGACTTCTGCACACCCTTTATGCCAACTATGTGCCCATGACAGTCCCCATACCAGATGCATGACATCTGCACACCCTTTATGCCATCTATGTGCCCATGACAGTCCCCATACCAGATGCATGACATCTGCACACCCTTTATGCCATCTATGTGCCCATGACAGTCCCCATACCAGATGCATGACATCTGCACACCCTTTATGCCATCTATGTGCCCATGACAGTCCCCATACCAGATGCATGACATCTGCACACCCTTTATGCCATCTATGTGCCCATGACAGTCCCCATACCAGATGCATGACATCTGCACACCCTTTATGCCATCTATGTGCCCATGACAGTCCCCATACCAGATGCATGTCACTTACATACCCTTTATGCCAACTATACCCTCATTAGATGTACTGAAATAAGTTGGTTGATCAATTTGTGGGCAGACTTTAAGAGAGCTGCTTTTCTGCTTGTGTTTTAGCTTTTAGCATCAGACAAACCACACAGGGGGCTCATATTTTAAAAAAGAAACCAACCTAGAGATATTGAGCCATTTATTGTTTTTTTTTTTTTTGTTTTGTTTTTTACTTTTATCCATTTTGTATCATTTTGCAAAAACATACTTTAGGCACTGAAACAATATAAACAATTGCCTGTTTTCCTATTTTTGTGATACTGTACAAAGGTTCTGGCACCAATATAGACTCTTAATCATAATGATTTCCTTACATTGTTGTCACAGTTATAACTTGCAAGGTGTTTATCTGGAAGGCAAAAGGCAAATAAATCACCAATCTGGGTTATGGTCAGTAACAGTTGACTGCGATCATCCTGAAAGCCCTGCAAAAAGAATCACTTATTTGTGCTAGCTGACATTTTTTTATTTTATATTTGAAAATCCCAAAGGGACTGGAATGTAGTCTTGATTGCTGCTGTAAATAAATAGCACTAATTGAATTTATAATTAAAATATATTCCCTTTTCATTTATATGTGAAACGTATTTAACAGAGTAACTGTATATGACAGGTGAAATAGAGAGATAGAAGTGAGATTGTGTGCGCATTATCCCTAAGAATTCTGGGGCTTGCAGTTCTATAACCAGTAAACAATATAGCAATGAAGCCATAGCAGGACTACATCTCACAGAATACCCCACAGGAGAGGGGATTCAGCTCATTCAGCAGCAAATAATTAAACAAAAATGTGTTGCATCTAAAAGTTGGTACTTTAAAATGTGTTATAGTTCTTTCTTCCTCAGACATGCTGAATAATATAAGAAAAAATCCAAGTGTCCAGCGCATCAAATGGACCTTTATTTTCAATCTGTAGAGGATCCAACAATAAAATAGCAATTTTTCGGGTTCAAAACTAACGCTTATTCATGCTTGTTAGTTTTGAACCTCGAAACGTTAAACCCATTCTTGATAGTTTTGAACCCGAAACGTTGCTATTTTATTGTTGGATCCTTCACAGATTGAAAATAAAGGTCACTTTTATTCACTGGAGACTTGGATTTTCTCTTATAATGGTGGGCTTGGTAAGCCTTCTCCGTGCGAAGTGTGAAGTGCTGTGTCCTACCTTGAAAGTGAATGCTGAAAAATATACCTATCTTTACAACCATAAAGACATATGGCATTAATAACTTTGTGGGGTTGTTTCTATTAGCAAATAATGACAAATCTGGTAGTATGAACTATGCACAAACATACATTCTCTACAAACTATTGTTTTCTTTTTACCCGTTTTAGTTAACCAATGAGTATTTGGTATTCTGGTTAAGTTCATAGTAGACGTGTTCACAAACAAAAAACATTTTTCTTATGAGTAACTTCTTCAGGACAGCAGAGGAGTACCTAGACAGCAGCATAAGCCTAAAGAAAGTTGAAGTAGTAGAAAATGCTACTGCTACAAGCCAGCAGCAACACAATCAAAATATATTTTGTGTTATTGTGAAGAACAGAGGTGATGTTTACATAACTATTGAATTAACTAGGAGTCAATAAAATGAGAAGTATAACATTGCAGTAATTACCTCCTCTCTTAGATGAAACAAAGAAAAAAGATAACTTTAGTGTCCATTTTATGGGCCATTAAATACTTTGAGGTCGCAATAAAAGAAATAATCTGAACGTATTAACACCTTATTTGCTGCAGTTGATTTTAAACAGCTCTACGCCACCCACCACTTACAATATTTGGAGGACCAATACAGCTGAGGCTAATTAGGGCTAGATATGGTTAGGGTTATGTTTATGAAGTCTGCAGTGGGCACTTCCAATCCTCAGAATTGAAAAACTCAAATTTTTCATTGTTAAATGAAAAAAAGGGAGGTAAGATAAATAATGAAAGTATATTGCAAAGGTGTTTAGTGATTACTTTCCATAGTAATTGCTGATATATATATATATATATATATATATATATATATATATATATATATATATATATATATATATATATATATATATATATAATTGACCTTTATTTTCCTTTAACCCCTTAAGGACAGAGGTTCTCAATAGGACACATTCTAAAAGGATGGAATTATTGGTTTAATGATAAAAGTTTGCATAATTTGCTATGCTTGGGCTATAATTTCAGAAGCAGTCACCAAATCCAAAACCACTACACAAAATTATACTCAGCCCTCACACTAATCTATCTCTGCTGCCACCATTTTAAGATTATTATATGGTAAATTCCAAGACTAACTCAGAATAACAGATTAAAAATCCCAAAACACAATTTGGCACAAATCAGTCTAAAAAAACACAATATTTCTAATAGTAGTCTGTTTAGTAATGCGGTACATATATTAGACAAAGGAAAAACTTAATAAAGTATTTATTATGAACAAAAAGAGTCACAGTGAATTTATATATAAAAAAAGGAATTAACCAAACACAAATAAAAAGGATAAAATATAACAGAACCTATAACTTTACCAGAATAGTATCTGCTCCAGGAAAAGTGAATGGAGAATGCTCAGACATGCTGTTTTAGCTTTCAATGCGAAAGACAATATTATTTTGCTGAATTCCCAATTAAATGCATTGTTCTGAGGTCAGGTTTCTGAACAGGACCCTTCCAGAGTGGGCAAGGGGGGTAGCCATAAACCAAATTGCAAGCCCAGATTGAAGTTATATGATACCTTATAATTGTAGTTATGTATATAAAGTACACATAGATTTATAAGCAATCCCATTGCAACATCATGAGGATTATTTAGATACCAAACTTGCATGTTTGTCATATTTGGTTATCAAGTAAATTGATCAAAACATGTCTTAAGATATCCTAGAGTTTCAACTCTAATTGACCTCAGCTCTCTGTCATGATAGAAGACACTGTCTTCTGTCACTCTGTGTTGATATCTTGGCCCATCTTGTTCAACCAGATGAAAGTAATAAAAATCAGTGGTCCCATAATTTTGAGTTTTAGAGTTCTGGCCTATGTTAAATAGTAAACACTCAAATCCCTGGACACACAGAGAAAAGAATTAACCCATGACATCCTGAAATCATAAGGTTTTCATGATAAAAAATATATTTTTTTTTAAAATTGCACTTTATTTAAGTAAATTGTTTCTATTGGTATCACATAGGTGCTGACAGGGAGAGAAGAGTGGGGGTCTTTAAAAACACCACCATACAGGTTACAGACAGGGGTCAAGTCGGGCGGGAACGCATGGGAACGGAGTTCCTGCCCTATTTTTGCAGGTGGAACTAAGTTCCCGCTGGACTGATAACAGTAACACTTCAGAAAACATTGCTGCTGCTGGTAGAAGGAGCTGGAGCACAGTCTGGTTAGAGGGATAGTGATATCCTCTAGTAATGGGCAGCAACACTTCCTACAATACACTAAATGCAAGCCTGTCAGCCTGCTGTGTGATCACCCTGCACTGCGTGGAACACATGGTGCTTACATTTCGGTGTGGCTTGCTCTTGGGTTATTTAGCTCCCCATAGCAGACATAGGACTGTTGCACCATAAGTGGGTAAGACTCTGTAATAGAGGAGGAGTCCCAGGCCCAAAAGCAGCTATTTAACCATTCATTGGTTTTAATTTGCTTTCATTAACCAGGATGTATAGATTAGATACATATAAATACAGAGAGTGTGTGCTTGTGTGTGTATATGTGTATGTGTGTGTGTGTGTATGTGTATGTGTGTGTGTGTGTGTGTGTGTGTATGTGTGTATGTGTATATGTGTGTATGTGTGTGTGTGTGTGTGTATGTGTATGTTTGTGTGTGTATGTGTGTGTATGTGTGTATGTGTATATGTGTGTGTGTGTATGTGTGTATGTGTGTGTGTGTGTGTGTGTGTATGTGTGTGCGTGTGTATGTATGTATAAAACAATACTGTAATTGTGAGGGGGTGGAAGTCTTAGGGAGTTCCAACACTTTTTTTGTGTAGGACTTGACCCCTGGTTACAGAGCTTAGCTTCAAGAGCTTTTGACGGATGTTGTGGCTGCAGCTAAGGGGTTAAACAAATGCTTCTGAACAGAAGTCATAGATATCTTTAAAATAAATGCTACTCCAATAGAATGGTTAAAGGGACAGTCTACTCCAGAATTGTTATTGTATAAAAAGTTACATAATCCCTTTATTATCCATTCCCCTATTTTGCATAACCAACACAGTTATGTTGATACACATTTTACCTCTGTGATTAATTACCTTGTATCTAAGCTTCTGCAGACTGCCTCCTTATTCCAGTTCTTTTGTCAGACTTGCATTTTATTCAATCAGTGCTGAATCCTAGGTAACTCCATAGGAGTGAGCACAATGTTATCTACATGGCACACATGAACTAGAACTGTCTAGTTGTGGAAAACTGTTAAAATGCACTGAGATAAGTGGGTGCCTACAAGGGCTTAGAAAATAACATGTGCTATGAGCCTATCTAGGTTTAGCTTTCAACAATGAATACCAAGAGAACAAAGCAAATTTGATAATAAAAGTAAATTGGAAAGTTGTTTAAAATGACATGCCCTATCTGAATCATGAAAGTTTAATTCTGACTAGACTGTCCCTAAAACATTATGGCCTAGATTTAGAGTTTGGCGTTAGCCGTCAAAAGCAGCGTTAAGGGGTCCTAACGCTGCTTTTTACCGCCCGCTGTTATTTAGAGTCAGCCAGGAAAGGGTTTACCGCTCACTTTCTTTCCGCGACTCCAGGCTACTGCAGATCCCATTACGTCAATTGCGTATCCTATCTTTTCAATGGGATTTGCCTAATGCTGGTATTTGGAGTCTTGGAACAAGTGAGCGGTAGAGCCTCTACCGACAAGACTCCTACCGCCAAAAAAAGTCAGTAGTTAAGAGCTTTATGGGCTAACACCGGAATATAAAGCTCCTAACTACTGTGCTATAAAGTACACTAACACCCATAAACTACCTATGTACCCCTAAACCGAGCCACTCCCACATCGCCAACCCTCTAATAAAATTTTTTAACCCCTAATCTTCCGACCGCACACTGCCGCCACCTACATTATAGCTATGAACCCCTAATCTGCTGCCCCTAACATTGCCGACACCTATATTATATTTATTACCCCCTAATCTGCCCCCCCCCAATGTCGCCGCTACCTAATTACACTTATTAACCCCTAATCATGCAATCAGCCAATCGTATTGAGCTCGTATTCTATTGGCTGATTGGAACAGCCAATAGAATGCGAGCTCAATACAATTGGCTGATTGGATCAGCCAATCGGATTGAACTTCAATCTGATTGGCTGATTGGATCAGCCAATAAGATTTTTCCTATCTTAATTCCGATTGGCTGATAGAATCCTATCAGCCAATCGGAATTGAAGGGATGCCATCTTGGATGACGTCTCTTAAAGGAACCTTCATTTGTCGTTCAGTCGGTTGAAGAGGATGGCTCCGCGTCAGCTCCTTTGAAGATGGCTCCGCTCCGGATGGATGAAGATTGAAGACACCACCTGGATGAAGACTTCTACCAGATGAAGGACCTTCTCTGCGCACCTTGGATGAAGATTTCGGCCTGGTTGGGTGAAGAAGAATCAAGGTAGGGAGATCTTCAGGGGTGGGTTAGAGTAGGGGTATGTGGGTGGTGGGTTTTAATGTTGGGGGTGTTGTATTTCTTTTTTACAGGTAAAAGAGCTGATTACTTTGGGGCAATGCCCCGCAAAAAGCCCTTTTAAGGGCTGGTAAAAGAGCTGATTACTTTTGTAATTTAGAATAGGCTAGGGCATTTTTTTATTTTGGGGGGCTTTTTTATCTTATTAGGGGGCTTAGATTAGGTGTAATTAGTTTAAACTTCTTGTAAAAAAAATATTTTTTGTAATTTAGTGTTTGTTTTTGTATTATAGATTAGTTTATTTAATTGTATTTTAGTTTCGCTAATTGTAGGTAATTTATTTAATCAATTTAATGATAGTGTAGTGTTAGGTGTATTTTTAACTTAGGTTAGGATTTATTTTACAGGTAATTTTGTACTTATTTTAACTAGGTAGCTATTAAATAGTTATTAACTATTTAATAGCTATTGTACCTAGTTAAAATAAATACAAAGTTGCCTGTAAAATAAATATAAATCCTAAAATAGCTACAATGTAATTATTAGTTATATTGTAGCTATATTAGGGTTTATTTTATAGGTAAGTATTTAGTTTTAAATAGGAATAATTTATTTAATAATAGGAATATTATTTCGTTTAATTTAAATTATATTTAAGTTAGGGGGGTGTTAGGGTTAGGGTTAGACTTAGGTTTAGGGGTTAATAACGTTATTATAGTAGTGGCGACGTTGCAGGCGGCAGATTAGGGGTTAATAATTGTAGGTAGGTGGCGGCGATGTTAGGAAGGGCAGATTAGGGGTTAATAAAATTTATTATAGTGTTTGCGAGGCAGGAGTGCAGTGGTTTAGGGGTTAATACATTTATTATAGAGGCGGCGAGGTCCGGTAGGCAGATTAGGGGTTAATAAGTGTAGGTAAAGTAGCGGCGACGTTGGGGGGGGGCAGATTAGGAGGTAATAAATATAATATAGGTGTTGGCGATGTTAGGGGCAGCAGATTAGGGGTTCATAGGGATAATGTAGGTTGCGGCGGTGTCCGGAGCGGCAGATTAGGGGTTAATAATAAAATGCAGGTGTCAGCGATAGCGGGGGCAGCAGATTAGGGGTTAATAAGTGTAAGGTTAGGGGTGTTTAGACTCGGGGTTCGTGTTAGGGTGTTAGGTGCAGACTTAGAGAGTGTTTCCCCATAGGAAACAATGGGGCTGCGCTAGGAGCTGAACGCTGCTTTTTTGCAGGTGTTAGGTTTTTTTCCAGCCAGCTCAGCCCCATTGTATCCTATGGGGATTTCATGCACGAGCACGTTTTTCTATCTTACCACTACCGTAGGCAACGCTGGTATTGAGAGTTGAAGGGAAGGTAAATTATGCTCAATGTTCTCTTTTCTGAGCCTAACGCAGCCACTCAGACAACTCTAAATACCAGCGTTGTCTTAAGGGTGCGCTGGGAAAAAAGCAGCGTATGTTACCACAATAATCCTTTTTTTCTAAAGTTTTACTAAAATAAATAGATTATACTGAATTCAGTATTTTCTAGAAAGCGTGCTCATAAACAAAGTTATGTAAATAAATTGAGTCTGTACACATCCTATTCATTATAGATGTGTTTATTTAGAGATCACCGCAATGTTCCTACACAACAGCAAGCAGATTCTTAGCTCTCTATTTAGGAATTCCCAGCCACGTTGAACTTTACACACTGGCTTTAAATTTTTTAAAAGGAGATATTGCAATAAAAAACCTTATATAAATGCCTCTTCTTTTTGTGTATGAAGTGTTTTTTTTTGTTCTATGATCCAGTCCCTACAGAGGCCAGAAAGCAAACCTGTAACCTAATGCTGCAAATTGCCTAAAACTGGTATTTTATTTACAGCATTTGCAGGTTACAGAACAAGCTTTTAGTCATTCTAGGGAGTGTGGGACAAAAGCAAGATTTAATGTCCTTTTATTGCGGCTTATTTTCATTTTGAAACGAACACAAAGGGGTATATTTAACAATGTGCGAGTGGACATAATATGAAGTAGCGTATCATGTCTGCTGTACATTG
Organism: Bombina bombina; assembly: GCF_027579735.1. NCBI lineage: Eukaryota > Metazoa > Chordata > Amphibia > Anura > Bombinatoridae > Bombina > Bombina bombina. The sequence goes on along the minus strand of NC_069507.1, from coordinate 233,762,299 downwards.
TTGCCCATCGATAAATGCCAACAGCTTATCATTGCCCCAGCATTTCTGGTGAACTGCTGGTGCAATACCGCCCCCTGCAGATTTGCGGCCAATTGGCCGCTAGCAGGGGGTGTCAATCAACCTGATCGTATTTAATCGGGTTTCATTCTGTCCGCCGCCTCAAAGCAGGCAGACAGGTTATGGAGCAGCCGTCTTTAGATCACTGCTTCATAGCTTCTTGAGAATGTCTGTTTCCGGCGAGCCTGAAGGGGCCTCAAGCTCCGTACGGAGCTTAATACATATGCCCCAAAGACCTCAGTTGGGTAAACCCCCTCAATCAAAATTTTAAACAAAATCTCATTCATTCTGCTAGAGCTTTGTTAGTTTGGGTTATATAAAATTGTAAGATCTAACACTCAAGAATCAGTAGTAAAAATTCTTTGTTGGGGGTGGGCTAACCTATCATCCGCCCACCTTAACACAAAATTGGACAGTTATATCGTTTGAAAGCTCTGTGTTAGATCAGGCATGATCAGTGGGTTGTTCTGATAGCTCTAACATAGTAAGAAATATAAGGTACTAAACGAGGGGACTAGCTCCCCACATAAATATTTCAGACAAAATATTATTCAGGCTAATAGACCTTTGTTGGTTATGTTCGATTAAGCCTTTATGGCGTTAGCACTAACATGCAAAACACAGCTTTCAGAGCTAGGTAATTACAGTTAAAGCAGGCAAAATAAAGGACAAATGTTTACTGCCTTTTTACACTGCTGAATAAAACACTTTGGGCCACATTACAAGTGGCGTGCTAAGAGTTATCACATCTGTTTGCAAGCGTCAGGTGTTGCGCTCATCAGAGCTCTGGTTAACTGTTTCGCGAAACAAAAAAAGTGTCACAAAACACATCAAAAAATACATTACAAAGTACAGTTACACTCAGAATAACGCTGTCTATAAAAAGATTTGCACAAAAAAGTTATAAAGGCCCAAAGATATGAGTTCTCAGGTGTTAGAAAAAAGAAGGCAGCCAAAAGGGCCTTAACATAGAGATACATACATATGCATGTCTAAATAGAAATATATATATATATGTTTATATGTGTGTACCTATGTATTCATATGTGTGTGTATATATATATATATATATATATATATATTTACAGACATATAAACACATATAAACACATGAATACATATGTATACATATATAGACATACTGTATATATATATATATATATATATATATATATAGTGCATTGCAACCCTTTGCAGTTAAGTAGATGAAAACATGTAAAAGCATATTTATGCAATATTTGTATTTAATAAAGTGTTATACTGTGTATTTACTGTAAATATTTCACATTCCAATGTTCTGCACATAGCAGAATATGTTATATGTATTTTAAATAGATATTCCTATATATATCTTTACCTATATATATAATTTTATATATATATATATATATATATATATATATATATATATATATATATGTGTGTGTGGAAATATGTATTTATGAATAAATAGAACATATTCTTATATGTGAAGAACATTGGAATGTGAAATATTTATATTTCCATGTTGGATTAGTGCACTTGAGAATATGTGATTGGATTTGCAGGCGAGTAGGGTGTTAGGCTTTTATTCCACTTTTAGTGCTCCTTTGAGTTATATGGGGGAATACATTAATGCGATCATGATATTCAGGGTTCGACTTATTTGCATGCATCGGGTTAGCACTCAAGCGATAACTCTTTACTTTCAACTTGTAACACGAGCACTACACGATGTGCGCAAAAAGCCTATTTGTAACAGAGTTAAAGCGGGAGTGGGATCGATAAACACCTCTCCACTTGTAATCTGACCCTTTATGTAGGAATTTCTTTTGAGCTTAATGCTTCTGAACGGATTCAAACTGTTACATAAAAATTCAACTTTCATGATTCAGATAGAGCATGCAATTCTAAACAACTTTCCAATTTACTTCTGTTATCTAATATGACTTGTTCTCTTGGTAACCTTTGTTTTAAAGCATACCTAGGTAGGCTCAGAAGCAGCAGTGCAGTACTGGGAGCTATCTGCCAATCGGTGGCGGTACATATATGCCTCTTGCCATTGGCTTATTTAATGTGTTCAGTTAGTTCTCAGTAGTGAAGTTTTGCTCCTTTAACAAAGGATACAAAGTGAATGAAGCAAATTTGATATTAAAAGTAAAATGAAAGGTTATCTAAAACTGTATGCTCTATCTGAATCATGAAAATGAATAAAACATATTTGGTTTTAATGTCCCTTTAAAGGGACACTAAACCCTATTTTTTTCTTAATGATTTAGATAGAGCATACCATTTTAAGCAACTTTCTAATTTGCTCCTATTATCAATTTTTCTTCGTTCTCTTGGTATTTTTATTTACAAAACAGGAATGTAATGCATAGGAGCTGGCCCATTTTTGGTTAAGAATCTAGGTTACGCTTGCTTATTGGTGGCTAAATGTATCCCACCAATAAGCAAGCTCTATCCAGGGTGCTGAACTTAAAATGGGCCAGCTCCTATGCTTTACATTCCTGCTTAAATAAAGATATCAAGAGAAAGAAGAAAAATTGATAATAGAAGTAAATTGTAAATTTGTTTCAAATTGCATGCTCTATTTGAATCGTGTGAGAAAAAAATTGGGTTTGGTATCCCTTTAATTGTACTGACACACCTAGCAAGACACAACTTGGCTATTTCTTGCCAAACATATTTACAATTTACAATTGCGTAAACACACTACTTACACATAAAGAAAACGCACCTGGAGAAAGGAAGTGCAGTTCCTGAGACTGGCCAGTTGTGGCAGCATACTACCTCAAACCGAGACATACCATGCTTAGATAAAGGAATAGTCTAGTCAAAATTAAACTTTTATGATTCAGACAGAACATGACATTTTAAGCATCTTTCTAATTTACTCATATTATCATTTTTTCTTTGTTCTCTTGGTATCTTTTTTTGAAAAGGCTGGAATGTAAGCTTAGGAGCTAGCCCATTTTTAATTTAGCACCTGGGTAGAACTTGCTGATTGGTGGCTACATTTAGAAAGCGATACCCAGGTGCTGAAATAAAAATGGTCCGGCTCCTAAGCTTACATTCCAGTCTTTTAAAATAAAGATACCAAGAGAACAAATAAAAATTGATAATATGAGTAATTAGAAAGTTGCTTAAAATTGCATGTTCTTTCTGAATCATGAAAGTTTAATTTTGACTAGACTATTCCTTTAAGCAAAGCTAGCAATATAAATTGACTCATATTCACTACACAAATCCTGCCGTGCATACCTACACAACATTTCCAGGACTCACCCTTTACTTACCCCAAAAATACTGATCCGTTCCCTCATTTAATCATGTATTGACTATTGCAACCTACTCTTAAATGGCTTTTCCACCACTCCTCCATCCTATCTATCATAAATGCTTCAGCTAGACTCATCCACCAAAGTTACAATCTATCTCCTGCCCCGGTCTGCCAGTACCTACACTTGTTCCCCTTATAATTTAGAATACAATTCAAAATTTTGACCCTAACCTATAAAGATCTCAACAACCTCACTCCCAAACTGTATTTCCTCAATCATCTCCAAATAGTTTCCAGCCCACTCGCTTCGATCATCCTCTGACCTACATCTCTCCACTCCTATAATCTCTACTTCCCTCTCTCACATCCAAGACTTGTCACGCGCTGCTCCTGTCCTCTGGAACTCTCTACCCTGCTCCATCAGACCATCTCCAACCTCGTATAGCTTCAGGTGTTCTTTGAAAACTCACCTATTAGAAGAGACTTATCAACTCTCCTAGAACTGTTTTTCCTCTTAACCAAAATAAATCTTGAACTGCCATGATTTTCTGCTGCAACTACAATCCAAACCCTCAACCTGTAGACATTAAGTTCTTCGGAGCAGGGCCCTCTTCCTCCTCAACTTTTGTACAACTTTTGTACAACAGCCCTACATAATTTTGCTGCTCTATTAAATAAGTGATGATGATGATAATAATAAAAGTACATTGGAAAGTCTGGATCACAAACAAATAATCGTTGGGTTTCATGTCCCTTTAAGTGTGTTTCTGAAGTTTTTATGGCTGTCATAGTTTTACCTCCTTAGCAATAGGTTCTCATTTTATGTGTAAGATATGAATCAGAGCACCTCACACAAATATAGCATAGACATCCACTAAGGAAAAATATAGGATGCTGGGCAACTTCACAAGAATCTATTAATCTAAGCCACTGTGCTATACACTTCTGATTTCATAATATTTAAATTTTCATTTAATTGTACTACATTTATTGAGCCCTTGGGGTGATCCGTGAATATATAAAATAATCAGGAGTGTCACATACATATCAACAGTACTTTGGGTTGCCCTAGGGCAAAAAAAAAAGTTTGGGAACTACTGATTTAAAGAAAACTACAAATAAGGACAGTAGGAACAAAATAAAGTTTTATACTGAAAATCGATCTCAATGTGGATTTGTTAAATTCACCCATGAAAGTCAAATATTTTATTGAACAAATAATGAAAGATCAAAAAACTACCAACAAAAATGTTTCTCTGTGACTAGTACATACAGGACTATTTGTATAGAAAAACACATGCCTTAAAGGGACATTGTACACTAGTGTTTCTCTGTGACTAGTACATACAGGACTATTTGTATAGAAAAACACATGCCTTAAAGGGACATTGTACACTAGTGTTTCTCTGTGACTAGTACATACAGGACTATTTGTATAGAAAAACACATGCCTTAAAGGGACATTGTACACTAGTGTTTCTCTGTGACTAGTACATACAGGACTATTTGTATAGAAAAACACATGCCTTAAAGGGACATTGTACACTAGTGTTTCTCTGTGACTAGTACATACAGGACTATTTGTATAGAAAAACACATGCCTTAAAGGGACATTGTACACTAGTGTTTCTCTGTGACTAGTACATACAGGACTATTTGTATAGAAAAACACATGCCTTAAAGGGACATTGTACACTAGTGTTTCTCTGTGACTAGTACATACAGGACTATTTGTATAGAAAAACACATGCCTTAAAGGGACATTGTACACTAGTGTTTCTCTGTGACTAGTACATACAGGACTATTTGTATAGAAAAACACATGCCTTAAAGGGACATTGTACACTAGTGTTTCTCTGTGACTAGTACATACAGGACTATTTGTATAGAAAAACACATGCCTTAAAGGGACATTGTACACTAGTGTTTCTCTGTGACTAGTACATACAGGACTATTTGTATAGAAAAACACATGCCTTAAAGGGACATTGTACACTAGTGTTTCTCTGTGACTAGTACATACAGGACTATTTGTATAGAAAAACACATGCCTTAAAGGGACATTGTACACTAGTGTTTCTCTGTGACTAGTACATACAGGACTATTTGTATAGAAAAACACATGCCTTAAAGGGACATTGTACACTAGTGTTTCTCTGTGACTAGTACATACAGGACTATTTGTATAGAAAAACACATGCCTTAAAGGGACATTGTACACTAGTGTTTCTCTGTGACTAGTACATACAGGACTATTTGTATAGAAAAACACATGCCTTAAAGGGACATTGTACACTAGATGTTTCTTTGCATAAATGTTTTGTAGATGATCTATTTATTTAGCCCATCTGGGAGTATTTTTGTAACTAAGTATAGCTGATTTTTTTTAATAACATTGTGCTGTTTTCAGACTCCTAACCAAGCCCCACAGTGTCAGATGTATACTGATGTATACAGACTCCTGCTGGCTACTGTTTCTGTTATCTGTCTTTTCACATGCAGGGAAGTGGTGGTGGTGGGCGGTCTTCCTGTTCCTAATTTCCCAGCCCCTTTCACTGGGTATCCCAGCCTAACCTCATCAATATTGCTAATCTGGGAGCTAAGTAAGTTTTAAAAGGTTTTATACTGGATTTGTAGATCAGTATCTGTGGATATTCTTCTTTATAGTAGTATCTCGAATACATGCAGTTTTATGAAAATTGGTGTATACTGTCCCTTTAATTCGATCCACCTGCCCAGCTACCATTGCTGATGCTGGGGCAGCTTTGAGACCAGCAGTTCTCTGTGGCCCTTAAACTGTACTTTTTTATAAAGTTGCAAGGTAACATGAGCTAAAATTACGTGCTCTAACAAATTACAAAATGTAATTTTCCCAACATCATGGCACTGCCATAGTTTAATAATATGTTGTACTGTAGGTTACTCCTGAGAAAAGTGATTTTATTTTAGGGAAATTTGTTGGAAAAAGAGTTTTTGACAGAATCGTGTGATAACAAAAATAAATGAATGGGCATTGTACACATGTAGAATATTACTCTAAGTTCAAATGTATCCCCATTTGCTCAATGAGAATACCTGGCAAACAGTCAGACTGAAGTGCCTTTGGGAGTTGGTGAAATGGCTTTTTGTTATATTAATTCATCAAGACAATATTGAGTTGCTTTCTCCTTTTTGTGTGATAATGTTTTCCTATTTTTTCACTCATAATTTACAGGGAAATGAAAAAAAAAAAAATTGAGATTTAGACAGAGCATAAAATTGTTAACATTTTTTTTCTTCAATTTTCATCCGTTATCACATTTGCTTGGTTCCGATAGTATTCGGTGCTGAAGAAATACCTTGTCAGGTGGCTGGAGCGCTACATAGCAGGAAATAGTGCTGTCATATAGTGCACTTGAAAATAATATTCTTGCAAAACTGCTGCCATATATGCTCTAGACACATGCACACTCCTGAGCTTAGCTCCATGCTGTTCAACAAAAGATGCCAAGATATAAAAATAAATATATAATTGAAGTAAATTAGAAAGTGGTTTACAATTGGTGCTCTATCTGAATCATGAAATTATTATTTTTTATTTCATGGCCCTTACTGCCAATACATAGAAATCCTTATGTTAAAAATGATATCAAAACCTATTTAGGGAGCGACTGCTAAAATACTTTCCTATGTCAAGTAAGCAAAATATGTGTGTGTATAAATTACCTATTGTGGAAAAACTCCTATATGCTTTAATAAGCAGGGAGAACTTTGCTTACATTAACCCCTTAACGACCGAGGACGTGCAGGGTACTTCCTCAAAAAAAAGGCAGTTAACGCCTGAGAACATACCCTGCACGTCCTCGGTGTGGAAAGCAGCTGGAAGCGATCCTGCTCGCTTCCAGCTGCTTTCCGGTTATTGCAGTGATGCCTCGATATGGAGGCATCCTGCAATAATTCTAGATGGCCATCCGATGCAGAGAGCACCGGACATCGATGGCCGGTATCGTTGGTGGGTGGGAGCCGACTTGGGAGGCGGGTGGGCGGCCATCGATGGGCCGGGTAATGTAGAGGGGGGCGGGATCGGGGGCAGGGCCGATGGGGGCGCACACGGGCGCGCGTGCACGGGGGGCGGCGGGCGGGCGCGTGCACGGGGCGGGAGCGGGTGGGAACGCTACACTACAGAAAATCAAAGTTTGAAAAGTTTGAGAAAGGGGTATTTGAATTTAAAAAATATATAAATCGAATGTATCTAGGAGGGGGTGGGGGGTTGGTCTTTGGTGGGGCAGGGAGCTACACTACAGAAAAGGGGAAAAAATGAAAAAATATAAGCAATTTTATTCTAAACTGGGTACTGGCAGACAGCTGCCAGTACCCAAGATGGCGGCCATTAAGACAGAGGGGGAGAGTTAGAGAGCTGTTTGGTGGGGGATCAGTCAGGTTGGGGGCTAAAGGGGGGTCCTACAGAGCAGCATATGTAAATATGCCTTTTCTTTTTAAAAAAAAAAGCCCAAATATAGCTTTTATTTTAGTACTGGCAGAGTTTCTGCCAGTACTTAAGATGGCGGGGACAATTGTGGGGTGGGGGAGGGAAGAGAGCTGTTTGGGAGGGATCAGGGGATCTGATGTTTCAGGTGGGAGGCTAAGCTCTACACTAAAGCTAAAATTAACCCTGCAAACTCCCTACAAGCTACCTAATTAACCCCTTCACTGCTAGCCATAATACGTGTGATGCGCATTTAGCGGCCTAAGTACCAAAAAGCAACGCCAAAGCCATATGTGTCTGCTATTTCTGAACAAAGGGGATCACAGAGAAAATTTTACAACCATTTATGCCATAATTGCACAAGCTGTTTGTAAATAATTTCAGTGAGAAACAAAACGTTTGTGAAAAAGGGAACTTTTTTTTTTATTTGATCGCATTTGGCGGTGAAATGGTGGCATGTAATATACCAAAATGGGCCTAGATCAATACTTTGGGTTGTCTGCTACACTAGACTAAAGCTAAAATTAACCCTACAAGCTCCCTACAAGCTCCCTAATTAACCCCTGCACTGCTGGGCATAATACACGTGTGGTGCGCAGCGGCATTTAGCGGCCTTCTAATTACCAAAAAGCAATGCCAAAGCCATATATGTCTGCTATTTTTGAACAAAGGGGATCCCAGAGAAAATTTTACAACCATTTATGCCATAATTGCACAAGCTGTTTGTAAATAATTTCAGTGAGAAACCGAAAGTTTGTGAAAAAGTGAACGATTTTTTGTATTTGATCGCATTTGGCGGTGAAATGGTGGCATGAAATATACCAAAATTGGCCTAGATCAATACTTTGGGATGTCTTCTAAAAAAAATATATACATGTCAAGGGATATTCAGGGATTCCTGAAAGATATCAGTGTCCCAATGTAACTAGCGCTAATCTTGAATAAAATGGTTTGGAAATAGCAAAGTGCTACTTGTATTTATGGCCCTATAACTTGTAAAAAAAGCAAAGAACATGTAAATATTGGGTATTTCTAAACTCAGGACAAAATTTAGAAAATATTTAGCATGGGTGTTTTTTGGTGGTTGTAGATGTGTAACAGATTTTGGGGGTCAAAGTTAGAAAAAGTGTGTTTTTTCCACTTTTTTCTCATATTTTATAATTTTTTTTATAATAAATTATAAGATATGATGAAAATAATGGTATATTTGGAAAGTCCATTTAATGGCGAGAAAAACGGTATATAATATGTGTGGGTACAGTAAATGAGCAAGAGGAAAATTACAGCTAAACACAAACACCGCAAAAATGTAAAAATAGCCTTGGTCCCAAACGGACAGAAAATGGAAAAGTGCTCTGGTCACTAAGGGGTTAAAGAATGTTCCTGATTTTTAGGCTCCCTTCCCCTGAATGGTCTCTGTCTCACTGCTAATACTGCAGCACCCTCAGTCTGCATAACAGAAGCCCTGTACAGAAATGATCTACTTATTATCATTATTATTATCAGGTATTTGTAGAGCGCCAACAGATTCCGCAGCGCTGTTTGTTTGTTTTTCAGGGAGCCTCCTCTAAACTATTTTTTTCTTAATACAGGGAACATAAAGCAGGGAACATAAAGCATTGACAGAACACAGGATCCACAATTAGTTTCCAAGAGGCCCATATCCCCCCACTACAAATATTTTCTTGCCAGAATCACACAAACCCTCCCAACATCTAGCAAAACCCACACAATAACACCAGCCACCATTTCTGCACAAAGTACATAAATTGCTTACAAAAATATACTCTTTGGCATTGTTCTTGAGTAGAACCTATCCACAAACCATGCAACAACAGGGAGCACCAGAATCCAGCTTGGGAAACATTGATGTCCACTACCTTACTCTGTATTTTGAAAAACATTCTCCATATATCATTTTCCGTAAGCATGAAAACTCTCAGTATAGTTTAACAAAGCTGGATCTGTGTCACCTGATGCTACAACAACTAAGGCTGATGATCTAAAGTTCTCCACTCAAGCAAGATGATCTAAAGGGTCTCGTCAGTATGGCAAGGTCCCTCAAAAAAAATTAAAAACTTAAATTTTACCTTGAGAGATGTTTATCCCACTATGCAGAGTTCTGTATATGAATGAGATACCCCTACATTCCAATATAAGGTCTAAAAAAATATCCCCAACATTTTTGTGACTCCTCTAAGTGCCGGCGAGTTCTTAATCATCAAACCCCTAGTGAGATACTCACATGTGACTTACCCTGAAACAATGTGTCCATGTATTTGTTCTAATTGTGAATAATATGGTGATCTATAGACCCCACCATGCAAGTGACTTCTCTGAACTCACTGATGGTATTTTATTCCCCATTTCTAGTTAAAAAACAAAAACAAAACAAAAAACCTACCTACATAAATGAAGGATTCTTAAAAGAATAAAAAATAAATATATTCCAGCTTTAAAATTATCTACAACAAATAAAGGATTTACTAGATGCATTGATTTCACGTTAGTGTAAGTCCTAAAACATACAGAAGCATCAAATATTATGTAACTGCCACACTGAAGGGGGAACTATACCAAATCAGTAGTGCAAACAGCAGGGTCTACATTTGCACCAGATATTTACATTTACGTTAACAAAGTAATGTTATGTGTCTAATTATATGTCTGAGTAATTTGCATTAAAGATTCCTTGCAATAACTGTGCATAACCTGACTAAAATTGCCTTCTTATAATTCTTAATAAAAATTGGTAAATAGGTGACAATTTACCAAGGACATTTCTATGGAATGTAAAACAGATTTATCACCTGGAAACCAACTCTTACTTACTATGGTTATAAAAAAAGTGTCCATTTTTAATAATTCATGTGTGTCCTACCTCAAAGGGTAACAACTCTAAATAAAATAGTAACCAAGGTCATTGCAAAAGTACAAGAGATCACATGTGCACAGTGTTTCATACACTGCCAGGGACAACACCTGTAAGTGGCACTAGGATTTACAGTCAGAAGGGCATTGGTGATCACAAAGACTATGGCTAAAGCAGAATACATAATTATCTGTCTAACTAAGCTATTCCAGCCATCAGCAAAGCACATAATGGTATTACACATACCTAGTATTTAAGGTTAGATTATAGAAGAGGTACAGGTAAAATGCAGATACCCCCAGTACAAACATACAGCAACACATCATTTCAGCTAATACATAATAAATACTGGCTGATGCTATCAGTATGTAGATGCAGAATAATAATAAAAAAACACTGGTGTCTAAAGGCAGCTGTGCAGGTAGTTAATTGAAAAAGAAATGCAGTAATATCCAGAAATGAAGCAATGTTAGCCATGAAATGCAGCATTGCTGTTATACAGGAGCATTCTCCATTCAGCTATGTGTAATGCAGCATATTAAAGAATACCAGCTATGGAATCTCAGAGCACACTGCACATGTATCATCATCAGCCCTATAGATATATTGTAGCCATCAGCAAGCAAATACTGCTATCATTCAGGTCAATCAGACGATATAGTAGATGCCCCCAATACTCCAACATCCTTCACCAGCTGGGATTTGAATGCACTAATGTTCTATTATAATCATAAAAAGCAAACAAAAGACAGTTCCCCTGGGAGTCAGGGGGGAGAGGGGGCTCACAGGCTGCACACCTACCTTTAGCAGACATGTCTGAGGGGGTGGAGAGTGTCGGTGGAAACACAGAGGGGATAAAGGCTGCAGCTTCCCCAGCAGGGCCACGGATGTTCTCACTGCATGGCTAGTAGCCCCTCTTGTGGCTGTATAGGATCCCAGTCTCTCTGTTTGGCTAAGGGTTCTTCTCCCCCCTTTGCTATTACGGGAGGGTGGGTGTGCCTGGACTGGCCCTGGACTGGCTGCTCCTGCTTATTATGACACTAGCTGCACCAGCAAATTATGCAGAGGGAGGAGGGCTGGGATTTGGGCAGGAACTGGAGTTTATAGTTTATATATTGCTAATAAAATACTACTAACATATCAATTGTTATTTATTGCACAATGTAACATTTGTCAACTACTTTAATAACAACAATGTCCTGTTTATTGTAAACTATTAATATTAATATATAAATACCTGCCTGGAAAGACAATGTCTATATTATCCTTTAAATCCTATTCACTAACGTGTAAGATTTGGCCACATAAGTGAACAGGTAACAAAATCACATAGAAGCTAAAGAGTTTTCCCACACACAAAGAAACAGCTCTCTCATCTTAGTGAATGCAGTCTATACAGGTAAATTCTTCTCCATAAGTGATGACGTTTCAGTTTCATGCAATATTGGCATAAAACACATTGTTAAAAAAAAGTGACACCAGTATTCAGTATACTGCTTGCAATATCAGTAATTACTGTTTGCTGACAGAATAATACATACATGAAAATAAAGTTACAAGTTAATTCTGGAAGTAATGCATTAACATTGCTGCTTTAGAGTTTCCGGGGCTGCAACATCATGACCTGTAATCGTGTTCACTATATTGATGCCAGTTGGTTGGTAACATTGTAGCTAGATATAAAGGTTATCATTAGAGCTAGGTTTAGAATTTAGAGTGAGGCTTAAAGGGACATGAAAACCAATTTTTTTTCTTTCATGATTCAGATAGAGCATGCAGCTTTAAATAACTTTCCCATTTATTTCTATTATCTAATATGTCTATTATCTAATATGTCCATACATAGGTAGACTCAGAAGCTGCTGATTGGTAGCTGCACATATTTTCATTGGCTTTCAGCTAGCTCCCAGTGGTGCATTACTGCGTCTTCAAAAAACAATACCAAGAGAATGAAGCAAATTAGATAATAGAACTGAATTGGACAGTTGTTTAAAATTCTATGCGCTATCTGAATCATTTTTTTTGGGGGGGGGTCATGTCCCTTTAATATAGTGCTAGGGTTAAGATTAGAGCAGGGGTAAGATTAGGGTTAATACAAGGATAAGGTCAAGGTGGGACATAATGGTTAAGGTTTTGACTAGGTAAGATTTAGAGCTTCCATAAGGGTTAGGACTAATGTTGGGGGTTACAGTTAGAGTTATGGCTAGGGGTAAACCTGGGTAAAGAGTTAGTGTAGGTTTACGGAAAGGGCAGGGGTTAGGTCTACTGCTGGGTATACTGTTAGAGATAGGGCTAGAAATAAAAGCTGGGTTTAAGGTTAGGGCTAGATTTAAGGTTAGGACTAGAGTTAGAAGTTGGGATTAGGGTAGGGTTAGAGTTACTGCTGGGTATAGGGTTAGAGATAGGGCTAGGATTCGAATAAAACCTGGGTTTAAGGTTAGGGCTAGAGTTAAGGTTAGGACTAGGGTTAGAAGATGAGATTAGGGCTAGGGTTAGTGTAAGGGTTAGGGATAGGGATAGGAATAAAGCCTGGGTTTAAGGTTAGGACTAGAGTTAAATGGACAGTCAAGTATAAATTAAACTTTCATTATTCAGATAGGACTGCAAAACTGGGGAATGAGTAATAAAGGGATTATCTATCTTTTAAAACAATAACAATTCTATGGTTGACTGTCCCTTTAAGGTTAGGACTAGGGTTAGAAGATGGGATTAGGGCTAGGGTTAGCACATTTAGGGATAGGGCTAGGAATAAAGCCTGGGTTACTAGAGCTAAGGTTAGGACGAGGGTTAGAAGATGGAATTAGAGCTAGGGTTAGTGTAAGGTTTAGGGATAGGGCTAGGAATAAAGCCTAGGTTTAAGGTTAAGACTAGAGTTAAGGTTAGGACTAGGGTTAGAAGATGGAATTAGGGCTAAGGTTAGTGTAAGGGTTAGGGGTAGGGCTAGGAATAAAGCCTGGGTTTAAGGTTAGGACTATAGTTAAGGTTAGGACTAGGGTTAGAAGATGGGATTAGGGCTACGGTTAGCATAAGGTTTAGGGATAGGGCTAGGGCTAGGAATAAATCCTGGGTTTAAGGTTAGGACTAGAGTTAAGGTTAGGACTAGGGTTAGCAACTGGGATTAGGGCTAGGGTTAGTGTAAGGGTTAGGGATAGGGCTAGGAATAAAGTCTGGGTTAAAGTTTAGAACTATAGTTAAGGTTAGGACTAGTGTTAAGGTTAGGACTAGGGTTAGACACTGGGATTGAGGCTAGGGTTAGTGTAAGGGTTATGGATAGGGATAGGAATAAAGCCTGGGTTAAAGTTTAGAACTATAGTTAAGGTTAGGACTAGAGTTAAGGTTAAGACTAGGGTTAGAAGATGGGATTAGGGCTAGGGTTAGCGTAAGGTTAGGGATAGGGCTAGGAATAAAGCCTGGGTTTAAGGTTAGGACTAGAGTTAAGGTTAGGACTAGGGTTAGACACTGGGATTAAGGCTAGGGTTAGAGTTGGAGACAGGGCTACAAATAAAAGCGCAGGTAAAAGTTAGATATAGGATAGGACTAAATAAAAAATTACGGAAAGAGCTTGGTTTAGGGTATCGTTTAGTTTTAAGGGTAGGGTTAGTTATAGGGTTGAAGCTCTCTCCAACATTTAATGGGGCAGTAAAGTTAAAATTAAACATTTAGATTCAGATAGAGCATGCAATTTCAAACAACCTTTGAGATCACTTCTCTTAGCAAATTTGCTTGTTCACTTGGTATCTTTTGTTGAAAAGCATAACTAGGTAGGTTTAGGATTAGCAGTGCACTACTGGGATGTGGCTCAGATGAGCCAATGACAAGAGGCATATGTGAAAAGCTCCCAATAGTGTATAGCTGCTCATGAGCTTACCTAGGTATGCTTATCAGCAAAGTATACCAAGAGAACAAAGTACAATGGAAATTTGTTTAAAGTGTATGCTCTGCATTAATCATGAAAGTTTATATTTTACTTTAGTGTCCCTTTAAGAGTAACAGGAGTTTATTCTGGTAACAATGTTGCACAAGTGGCATTTCTTTGGCCATAGTTGGCCTTGGTAACATTGGTCCCCATTCCAGTCCAGCAGAATATCTTTGTAAAGTCCCTTTAAAGGCTACTTGCTGAGTTTTCAATTTCAAATTAGTTTCAGTCTATTAGAAAAACCTTCAATAAACCACTTATCACAACCCATTTAAGTGCAATTGTGGCACAGCGACACTCTGTTTTAGCATGGGGACAGACCAGGGGCATATTAAGGCATAGGCCAACGAGGCCAGTGCCTAGGGAGGCAGATTTTTAAGGGGCAGCAGAATTTTTAGTCCCTAGGGCCACTCTACTGAACTCAGGGCCGGATGGCTAAATCAACCAATTACAAATGACTTAAATGGCTGGTCCAGCTATTGATGTCCTATGGGATTGTATGTGGATGCGCATGTCGTGGTGACAGTGGAGGCGGAGCTCACTTGCGCAGCCTGGCCTGGACTGAGAGGGAATGCGGTATTCTTCCTGGCTCCACCGCGTGATTGAGACTCACACAGACTACACAGTGCAGTGTGCACTACACCGTGACCACTGTGAAACAGCATAGTCCTTTCTCCCTTCAATACATCTTCATTAGGCATTAAAATACTTAAACGGATTAGTCACTAAATACTTGTACATTTACTGTTTGTCTATCTGTCATACATGCAAAGAATAAGTACTTTTAAAGGCCAGTTTGTATATTCATTACATATTTATCCAAGCAGATATTTTGCTTAAATAACTGTCAATCACCAAAGAAGATGAAGGATATTTTTTTCTGATATAAACACTTTAATCATCTGACTTGCAAAATAATGTCTTAATATATATATATATATATACACAACTTTAACAGGTAAGTCCAGCACCCTTCTTTATGCTATCATTTCAGCATTTTTCAACATATTTTTCCAGATTTAGAGTAGTGCACGCACGCTGAGTGGGATCTGCCAACCCACATATATGGATATAGAAAAGCAAATAGCGTCAGCACTTGTAGATACAAAATTCCACTTTATTGAGGTAACAAACAAAGTTAAAAACAGCAGCGATGTTTCGAGTCAACACAGACCCTTACTCATGCCTGAGTAAGGGTCTGTGTTGACTCGAAACGTCGCTGCTGTTTTTAACTTTGTTTGTTACCTCAATAAAGTGGAATTTTTTATCTACAAGTGCTGACGCTATTTGCTTTTATATATATATATATATATATATATATATATATATATATATATATTAATATATATATATTATATATATATATATATACACTGTATATACAGTATATATGTGTGTGTGTGTGTGTGTGACCAGAGTGAATGCAAGCCCTCATGAACATCTACTTAAAAAGACATTATTTGTTTCTTTTTTTTTCACCCTGCCCCAATAATATTATGTCTAAAAAAAGGCCTTAAACCTGGGGTGGCAGCAGAATTTTGAGTGCCTAGGGCAGCACAAAACCTAAATACGCCCCTGGGACAGACTGACAGCTGTCATCTAACTTATTAGACAACAAGTTCAGGAAAAGAAATGTAGGTGGGGAAGAGCAGAAGGTCCAGCACTGTCACAAGGTGCCTCACGTCACCATAGACACCAAATGAAGGATACATTTTAGCCATTTGGGAGCATGCTCTTGTTGTGTGAAATAGAAGGCAAATATGGGATAGATTTATTGGGGATTCTGGTTATAAAGGATTACATTTATCAGTGCCTTGGGCAGCACCAAAACTAAATACACCATTGGGGCATATCACAGGACAGAAATGGGTTAGGTGATGGTACACAAGGTTTTCTACTAATTTGAAAGAAAAGAGAAATAAACATACACAGATATGGAGAAAGAATAAAAATGGGTCAGGACAAGTGTTCCCTCTAAGGGCAGCTTTGTGAGCGTACCAGCAGTGAAACAGTTAATTAGAGCAATTAGCATACACTACACAATTCAGACTGCAAGTTGTGGTTCTTTTATTAACTGTTTCAATGCTAGGCCGCTTACAAAACTAGCCTTAGGGGAACACTCAGGACAGAACTTCTTATGGTGGCTGTGAGTTTGCCTGACACTCTTCAGTTATCTTTAATAATTAAAGAACATTTAAGTACAGTTGAATGACATAATCAATAAATGCATAATAAAAAGACAATGCAATAACACTTGGGACCTGAAAAGCTTGCCAGCACGGAGAGGAAACACACAAATATGCTGGGGTTATTTTTTTAGCATTACACTGTAATACAGTTGTCTTTCCATCACACGCAGAACCCGGCATAGAGAAGTAAACAGCTCTCAAGCTAATTTTTTGCCTTTTTTAAATTGTTTTTAGAGACCTCACTGAAAAGACTTGTTAAACAATCTTGCGAGAGTGGAGAGCTTTAGATCATCGGACCCTTAGTCAAAATTTTAAATGAGCAGTCATTTTTTTTCTGATAAATTTTAAACTTACATCCATTTTCCCTGCCTCTGCATCATGTGACAGGCATCATCCAATCACAAAACACATATATGTATACTGTGAACTCTTGCACATTCTCAGTAGAAGCTGGTGTCTCAGTAAGTGTCCACATTTTTGATGATAGAAGTAAATTGGAAAGGTCTTTTATTGCATGTTTTTTCTAAATAGTGAAAGTTTAATTTTAAAATTAGTGTCCCTGTAACTAGGGAATGTTGCCTTGTGTAGTAGTGAAACATTCTGTATAAACTCGTTATTGGGGTCCATTTATTAATGTGCGGATGGACATGATCAGATATAGCGGATCATGTCCGCTGCACATAGATAAATGCCGACAGCATTTCTTGCTGAACTGCTGGCGCAATGCCGCCCCCTGCAGATTTGCGGCCAATTGGCTGCTAGCAGGGGGTGTCAATCAGCCCGATCGTATTTGATCGGCGGATTGCTGTCCGCCACCTCAGAGATGGTGGACGAGTTAAGGAGCAGCGGTCTTAGGACAGCTGCTTCTTAACTTCCGCTTCAGCCGAAACTGAAGTGGAGAGG
The DNA here is from genome assembly GCF_027579735.1 of Bombina bombina. Lineage (NCBI taxonomy): Eukaryota > Metazoa > Chordata > Amphibia > Anura > Bombinatoridae > Bombina > Bombina bombina. Next base: position 233,744,635 of record NC_069507.1, on the reverse strand, counting down.
GTCGGAGGCAGAATCCGCTGCTTCATAAATAAACCCCATTGGGTGGAACTAGGAAAGTTATTTTTGGCAAATGTGGGTTCCCTAAAATGACACATAGACTCAGAAAGCACAGATTTATTGTCATTAATTTACATCAGCACATTGTAACGAGCCAGGGTGCCAAGAAATCTGAATGTATTAGCTGCCTCTGCGTGCATATTCTTGTTTTGTTCTGATGTCTCTTATAAGATCCTACAATTATACGCATTAGCAACAGTTAGCATTTTGGCAATAGATCCATATTTTTAGAATAAAGTAATTCTTCACCAGTGCATGAAGTGGTTGGAACGTGTAACATAATTAAAAATACCTTACAATTTTTTTCATTTAAAGGGCCGTGATAATGCAATAACGCTGTCATTTGTTTGAGCATTTTCATGTTGCACAAAGGCTTGCTTACTGGTAACTGCGTTTATCCCTACATCAAAAGGGTTGTAGAAAAAGACTGCAGTGCTTAGCATAGAACTGCTTATTTTGAGTTATTAACTTAGGGTTTGCAAAATTCTTTAATTCATTAGTACACAGGTTTGTTTTCTTGGTATTCTTTGTTACAAATTTAGCTTGTTTCTATAATAGCCTGTCTATTCAAGCTCAGTGCATGAACAATAAGGGGCCAATTTAACAAAGCCCGGACAGGCTTGTGCAATACTGTCCCCCTGCTCACGCTAGCCCAATGGCACACAAGTAGGGGCTGTCAATCACCCGGGTAAACTTATCCAGGTTGATTTTAATCCTCCAGATAAGAGCTGGCGTAAAGGTTTGGAAGCAGCAGTCTGTGCTTCCAAAACGGCATAAACAGCTTGATAAATGGAGCCCTTTATGGCGCCTTTGTTTTCAACAGTGCATAACATTGTTACAATCATTGCTGCTCACACTCCTGCCATATAGTGCTCAAGAGATGTGCTCACTTTTGAGCCTACCTCAGTATGCTTTCATGGAGAGAGGCTATGTTTCGATAACATATACCACTAGAACAAAATTTGATAACAGAAGTAAATTGGATTTATTTTTCAATTTAAAACTCTATCCCCTTTAAACTAGTTGCCTATTGTACTTGTCCAGTATAACTCCCCTTCTGCCAAGACAAAGACTGTTAAATATGTTTTGTAATATTTTTTTATTACGTGTTTGTCTCCGACCTGACCTTTTCAGTGGCATTTCTATGTTAGCCCCTTGTCAGATGGTACAATTAACTGTTTGCATTGTTAGATGGATCCAACAAGTTAAACGCATCACAACTCAAGCTACAGTAATATTCATCAGACCTGACCTTTTCACAGCAATTCTAGTATATGCCATACATTTAATGCTCTTTTCCAGGCTAGTGAAGAGTGTGATTCATCATAAAACTAAAGAAACTTCAATTATTCACACAGCGCCCACCATAAGTCTCTGCAGTGAGAACACTAGAGTGATATTTCACATAGTGCAATAATGCTGCTACTACCATGGAGATGTTTGACATATACACTGCCACACTGAGATCATAGAAAGAAGACGTATCCACTGACTGATTACCGATGACACCAAATTCTTTCACGTCTCCCTATCTTCCTACTTTATGTATCATGACTCATGTCTTACAGAAAATGTAAATTCAAAAGAAAGTCAATACTTTAATTAGCTCTTTCTTGTTCAGTTTCCTACTTCGAGTTTACATTCTCTTCTCCATGAAACTTTCTATAGGGCAACAGTCATGGCAGAGCCATCAGGGCCAGATTACATGTAGAGGTCTATTTATCGCTCCCGCTCATGTGTTAAAGGGATACTAAACCCAAGTGGGGTTTTTTATGATTCTGATAGAACATGCAATTTTAAGCAATTTTCTAAATTACTTCTATTATCAATTTTTATTCGGTCTCTTGCTATCTTTATTCACAAAGCAGAAATGTAAAGCTTCGGAGCTGGCCCATTTTTGTTTCAGAACCTGAGTTATGCTTGCTTATTGGTTTGCTAATTGTAGCCACCAATAAGCAAGCGCTATCCAGGGTGCTGAACCTAAACTTTTTTTTCTACCACCTGAGACCTCATATGTTAGCGCTGCAGAATCTGTTGGCGCTCTACAAATAACCGATACTAATAATAATATCTTTGAGCCCTCATAACTTTTTTATGCAATATTTTTTTTAAATAATTTTTGTTATACAGTGTTAATATAAATGTAACTGCACTTTTAAATATAACTTTTGATGTGTTTTGGGCAACTTTTTTGTTGAGAATAACAGTTAACCAGCGTTCTGAGGTTGTGTTATCCCGACCCGTGTTAAATTTAATTGCGCTAAAGCTACATTCAAGGGGCGCAAACAACCACAATAAACTCCTGATTACTCGCACGCAACAGTTAGTGCGTCACTCGTAATGTAGCCTATCAGTCAGCTGTGTTTTGGATGAGGCCAACTGCTATCACCCAGGATAGCAGGATTTGAGGGGGGGGGGGGGCAGCAAATTTTGAAGGACAGTTATTAGGAAAGATGCCTTCCCTCCCCCTTCATCTATTACAGGAACAGTAAAGTCAAGATGGAACTTTTATGAATCAGATATAGCATGCAATTTAAAACAACTTTCCAATTTACGTCTATTGTCTAATTTGATTTGTTCTCTTGGCATCCTTTGTTAAAAAGCGCATATATAGGTACGCTCAGGAGCAGCAATGAACTACTGGGAAATAGCTGCTGATTGGTGGCTGTCAGTGACTCACCCAATGTCTTCATCTATCTCTCAGTAGTGCATTGCTACTCCTTCAAAAAAGCATACCAAGAAAATGAAACACCTTCGATAATGGGTAGTATATTTGAAAAGTTGTTTACAATTGTGTGCTCTATCATAATCTTGCAAGAAGACTTTGGGGTTTCCCGTCTCTTTGGTTGTCTAGTGGGGGTACATGACCTATGTGTTCCTAGCCTCAGGTTGTGGCAAATCTATAAGACGGATATAAGTTAAAAGATATTGAGGGGAAGAGGTTTTGGGAGCTGCAGTCTAGTGCCTAGGGCAGCATAAAAGCTAAATATATATCTGCTACCCCTTGATATAAATACAGATCCACTGCTTTACAATGACAAATCATTTTATTTCCTGATGTGTCCAGACATGGTGTTTTAAAACCAGTTTTTCGCTATTATTTCTAGACTGTAATATTATTGCAGGTTTATCCCATCAAAGGAGAAATTAAATACATGACTCCTCTGGGGATTAAGGGATTGTATCTTAAACTCCTGTACCCCTCATTTCTTCTCCCATTTTATAATTGCTTAAATACCATTATTGTGTTGAATCACTGATTTATGATAATTGCAGTGTTGGACAAAATAGCCAGTATTCTCACTGTATTCAGTAAAACTTTTTCTCATGTCTATCTCCATTTAGTCATAAGGATTTGTTTGTAAGAACAATTTTTTTTAGTAATAGTTCAAAAACATAACATGAACCATGTACAGTGAATATAAATACATTTTAAATAAAGTTTGTTGAAGTGTAGTGGGTTATTTAACAATACCATTTAATTTAAAAGACATTATTTAAACATAATAAAATGACATTTAATGCAAAACATTTCTGTCTATAGTATTTATATGGTAGGGTGATATTTACACATGTTGTTTTTGCATGAAAGAGGCTATGAGGCCGATTTATCAAATGTCTGTCGGACCTGATCTGCACTGTCGGATACGCAATACGCTCTCCGTATTCAGCATTGCACCAGCAGGTGCAACGCCGCCCCCTGCAGACTCGCGCCCAATCGGCCGCCAGCAGGGAGGTGTCAATGAACCAGATCGTACTCGATCGAGTTGAATTGTGGAGATTCCTGTCCGCCTCATCAGAGCAGGCGGACAGGGTTATGGAGCAGCGGTCTTTAGACCACTGCTTCATAACTGCTGTTTCTGGCGAGTCTGAAGACTCGCCAGAAACACAGGCCCACAACTCCATACGGAGCTTGATAAATGGGCCTCTATGTTAAAAGTTGATTTGAAGGAAGTGCACATCTAGCCTGAAGGATAGAAAGTCATTGGCCAGTAAGCTGTGAAAGTTTTCCATGTTTTGTTTTAATATTAAATCATATTTTATTCATCTATACACTTGCTTATGGTTATTTGCCCTTTGGGATCTTCTGGAGAGAATTCTATGTTCGTTTGCGTAATCAGTCAGCTGGGCGGCTACGAAGTCTCAGCCTTCTTGTATTGCACCTGGAGCTGCTTTCATCTTGTAAGTGCCCATTCTTTCTTTTCACATTTTGGGTCTTGCTGTGCTGTGCCATGTTGTTCTTTACTCTTTCATCATAGGAGGATACCCTGGTGTTTCTTACGCAGAAGTCTCCACAATTAACCAGAGTTAGTTAGCAGGGCAACTACGAAGTTCCAGCACACCTTTTTTTCCACCCCATAGGTGCTATTCTTTTGTGAGTTGAATTTACTTATTAATTTCAAATTTTCCAAAGTTGAGACTGTACTACGCCATCTGGCGCCTTTGTGTTTTTAATTTTTCAGAAACTTTCACAGCTGTGTTGGTAGGCAGCTTCACACCCGATAAGCATAAAAACAAATGGTTTAAAAAAAAAAGAAGCTATAATTGATTTTCAAGATGTATTGATCCTCAATAATACTGTAAGGAAAAACATGTCGCAGAGCATATTGCATCCATGGAAGAGGAGTGACCAAGGAAAGGCAGTCAATTCAGTTAGTTGTCATTGAAACATAATTCATTTGCATCCCTACACTGCCAGGGACACACTCTGTACTGCTGCCTGTTATGATGTCTGAATAAAGGATCTCAAGTATTTCGGTGTGCCGGCCCTATTTTTGTTCTTCTTCCAGGGACAAACATGACATTTTATTCATGGTGGTATTTTATTTATTTTTTTTATTTTTAAAGTGTTGTCTTAAATAAATATATACTTTCGGATACATTGTTTGTATCCAAACGCAGGAAAAGGCGGCTACCCTCGAGATTCGGCTCTTTTCTGAGCTGCTGCCTCTGAAGCGGCGGACATCAATCCACCAGATCCTATACGATCGGGTTGATTGACACCCCAAATCTGCAAGGGGCGGCATTGCACAAGCACTTCACAATGTCTGTCGGACATGATACGCTACAGCATATCATGTCGGACAGACATTGTTAAATCGACCTCTAACAAAGTATTCAAATGCACATATCTAGTCTTAAATACATGTTTTATATGTGTTCCTAAGTGTGATGGATTTCCCTGTGACCTGCCAGGGCAAAGAACCTGAAGAATGTGAGTTTGTTAGATAAGAAATTGTTAGCAATCATTCCAACCTGTCCCATACATGCTGTATTTTCCCTCCACTTTGCAGACTGAATACTATATGTATTTGAAGGTTACATATATAAATACAGTTTATAATGTTTTGATTAGTAATATTTTTAAAAACGTGTTCACCAGTCCTTGAAGTTAAATAAAAATTCCAATATGGTTCTTGTTATGAAAAGTTGATCACTCTTGTAATATTTCATAACAGATTAAAGACCCAAGTTATTCACTGCACTCTGGTGTTTTTTACTCTCCTGTAACTCTCTTCTGGTACGTGAATAGAGACCCTGTCAATCTGCAACTATTCACTGCACTCTGGTGTTTTTTACTCTCCTGTAACTCTCTTCTGGTACGTGAATAGAGACCCTGTCAATCTGCAACTATTCACTGCACTCTGGTGGTTTTTACTCTCCTGTAACTCTCTTCTGGTACGTGAATAGAGACCCTGTCAATCTGCAACTATTCACTGCACTCTGGTGTTTTTACTCTCCTGTAACTCTCTTCCGGTACGTGAATAGAGACCCTGTCAATCTGCAACTATTCACTGCACTCTGGTGGTTTTTACTCTCCTGTAACTCTCTTCTGGTACGTGAATAGAGACCCTGTCAATCTGCAACTATTCACTGCACTCTTGTGTTTTTTACTCTCCTGTAACTCTCTTCTGGTACGTGAATAGAGACCCTGTAAATCTGCAACTATTCACTGCACTCTGGTGTTTTTACTCTCCTGTAACTCTCTTCCGGTACGTGAATAGAGACCCTGTCAATCTGCAACTATTCACTGCACTCTTGTGTTTTTTAATCTCCTGTAACTCTCTTCTGGTACGTGAATAGAGACCCTGTCAATCTGCATACTATTCACTGCACTCTGGTGTTTTTTACTCTCCTGTAACTCTCTTCTGGTACGTGAATAGAGACCCTGTCAATCTGCAACTATTCACTGCACTCTGGTGTTTTTACTCTCCTGTAACTCTCTTCTGGTACGTGAATAGAGACCCTGTCATTCTGCAACTATTCACTGCACTCTGGTGTTTTTTAATCTCCTGTAACTCTCTTCTGGTATGTGAATAGAGACCCTGTCAATCTGCATACTATTCACTGCACTCTGGTGTTTTTTACTCTCCTGTAACTCTCTTCTGGTACGTGAATAGAGACCCTGTCAATCTGCAACTATTCACTGCACTCTTGTGTTTTTTACTCTCCTGTAACTCTCTTCTGGTACGTGAATAGAGACCCTGTCAATCTGCAACTATTCACTGCACTCTGGTGTTTTTTACTCTCCTGTAACTCTCTTCTGGTACGTGAATAGAGACCCTGTCAATCTGCAACTATTCACTGCACTCTGGTGTTTTTTACTCTCCTGTAACTCTCTTCTGGCATGTGAATAGAGACCCTGTAAATCTGCAACTATTCACTGCACTCTGGTGTTTGTTACTCTCCTGTAACTCTCTTCTGGTATGTGAATAGAGACCCTGTAAATCTGCAACTATTCACTGCACTCTGGTGTTTGTTACTCTCCTGTAACTCTCTTCTGGTATGTGAATAGAGACCCTGTAAATCTGCAACTATTCACTGCACTCTGGTGTTTGTTACTCTCCTGTAACTCTCTTCTGGTACGTGAATAGAGACCCTGTCATTCTGTAACTATTCACTGCTCTCTGGTGTTTTTTTACTCTCCTGTAACTCTCTTCTGGTACGTGAATAAAGACACTGTCAATCTGCAACTATTCACTGCACTCTGGTGTTTTTTAATCTCCTGTAACTCTCTTCTGGTACGTGAATAGAGACCCTGTCAATCTGCAACTATTCACTGCACTCTGGTGGTTTTTACTCTCCTGTAACTCTCTTCTGGTACGTGAATAGAGACCCTGTCAATCTGCAACTATTCACTGCACTCTGGTGGTTTTTACTCTCCTGTAACTCTCTTCTGGTACGTGAATAGAGACCCTGTCAATCTGCAACTATTCACTGCACTCTGGTGTTTTTTACTCTCCTGTAACTCTCTTCTGGTACATGAATATTTACATAGAGCAAATGATTTTAGTTTGTTAATTTAGTCCTACATCTGTTGTACTGTTATCCAATGTCTTATTTCTAATGTTCATTTAATTGCCATGTGATGTTCAATCCTTATCAATACTTGCTATTATTCTAAAATGTATAGCTGTCTTATTCTATAGTTTTAACCTCCCCCAAATGTTATTGTCTGTTTACTTAACATCTCACCCTGACCAGACCAGAATCTAACTTTCCAATTGGCCTTTCCAATTGTCTTTGATTAGCAATCAACTAAATTTAGTGGACTCAGCTGACTGCCCTCCCTGCATATATTTCACACCAGTCTGGCCTGTGCATTGCTATAACAACATATGTTCACATTTTCAAAGTGAACATTTTATAAGTGAGGCACTAGCAATAGAATTATACAAGAATTAAGTGAACATTTTATAAGTGAGGCACTAGCAATAGAATTATACAAGAATTGGACAAGGGGCAAGAAAAAGGCAGGCACTTTTGTAATATTATGTTTGATATACCTTACTGTTTTCTTATGCAATTGCTACTGTAATACTGTGCCTTATGTGTTTAACTGGTTCCCTCTTTTGTAAAAATGCCTAATATCTTCTTATTCCTTTTTGCTGCCTTCTGTCTTTATAACAAACTACATTATTCAATCACTCCTTCTCCCTCTCCATCTGCACTGTTCATTAGCCCATCTCTCTTAAACTCACCTTACTTTTGTACTCATGAACTTTACCTATTCCTAAATACTCTCTCTCCCCCCTGCACCTTGTCTCAAAAGCAGTCTCACTACTGCAAATCTGTATCTCATCTCATGTCACTCTCCCTCTTGCTTTTACTAACTGCTGTTGACATCTCCCCTAATCCTGGTCCCCAACAGCTGCCTAGCTGTGCACATCCATGTATACCGTCCAACAGACTCAAAAAACAAAACTCTGACAACCTTACTCTAAAAAGCCACTTCCCCTTTCACTTGTGCACTTTGGAACTCTCGCTCTGTTTGCAACAAACTCACTTCCATACATGATCTCTTTATCTCCCACTCCCTCAACCTTCTGGCCCTAACAAAAACCTGGCTCTCTCCCCTAGACACAGCATCCACTGCTGCTCTGTCACATGGGGGTCTTCACTTCAGCCACACTCCTAGGTCTGGTAATAGACAAGGAGGTGGTGTAGGTATTTTACTTTCCTCTCGTTGCACCTTTCAACAAATATATCCCATCTCTTCACTCACATTTTCCTCATTCGAAACCCACATGATTCGCTTATTCTCTCCTCTTTCTATACGTGTTGCAGTCATATACCGTCCTCCTGGCTCCTCAACTCAATTTCTAGATCACTTGGCTGCCTGGCTACCTTATTTCCTTTCCTCAGACACCCCTTCCCTAATTCTTGGTGACTTCAACATCCCTCTTGACAATCCCACTGCCTCCTCTGCAAAACAACTTCTGCAACTCACTTCCTCTTTCGGTTTGTCACAATGGACTGATTCTACCACTCACAAAGATGGTCACGCCCTTGACCTGATCTTTAGCTATTGATGCACCCTCTCAAACTCCCCCTTTCCTATTTCTGACCACCATCTCCTTACTTGCAACATATCATCCCTCCCTACAACTCTCCATCCTTCTGCTCCTCACACCAAACTTCACAGAAGCATTATGTCATTAGATCAACAACAGCTTTCTAATTCCCTCAAACCTCTCCTCTCATCATTCTCCTCCTTTTCATGCCCTGACCAATCTATCTGCCACTATAATTCCACCCTTACATCCGTCCTTGACAATCTCGCCCGTCTTACCATAGCTCGGAAATCAAACACTCATCCTCAGCCCTGGCATACTCCTCTGACACGATACCTACGCAGATGTTCCCGTACTGCTGAGCGGCACTGGAGAAAATCTAGGAGTTCAGCTGATTTTCAACATTCCAAATTTATCTTGAACTCCTACTACTCTGCCCTTAATTTCCATAAGCAACACTATTTCTCTACTCTTATCTCTAATCTTTCTTCAAACCCAAAACGTTTGTTCTCCACTTTCAATACTCTTCTCCGCCCTCCCCGACCTCCTAATACAACTTCTCTGTCAGCTCAAGACTTTGCCAACCACTTCAATAACAAAATCGACTCCATCAGAAATGAAATCAGCTCTCAACATAATTCCATTCTCTCACCCCCTCAAATGCTCTCAATCAACCACAACCCACATAACCTTAAACTTAGCTCATTCTCCCCTGTTACTGAGGAAGAAGTTTCGGCACTTATACTGCGCTCTCACCTCACTACCTGTCCCCTTGACCCTATCCCCTCACAACTACTTCCCTCCCTCTCGGCCACCCTTACCCCTATACTCACACACACTTTCAACCTCTCCCTCAGCACTGGTATATTTCCCTCATTGCTGAAACATGCACTGGTCACACCTATCCTCAAAAAACCTTCCCTTGATCCTACCTCCCCATCCAACTACCGCCCTATTTCCTTCCTCCCTCTTGCATCAAAGCTTCTAGAAAAACTAGCTTATGCATGCCTATCCCATTTCCTTACAATAAACTCCCTCCTTGACCCATTGCAATCTGGATTTCGTCCCCATCACTCCACAGAGACAGCAATTGTTAAGGTTACCAACAACCTACTTACAGCAAAATCAAAAGGCCACTTCTCTCTGCTTATCCTCCTTGATCTGTCTGCAGCCTTTGACACTGCTGACCACCCTCTCTTGCTCCAAACCCTCCAATCCTTCGGCATATGTGACACAGCGCTCTTGTGGCTCTCTTCCTACCTGTCAAACCGTACCTTTAGTATAGCCTTCTCTGGGGCCTCCTCTGCCCCGTCACCACTTTCTGTCGGAGTACCGCAAGACTCTGTCCTCGGTCCCCTTCCCTTCTCAATCTACACGTCATCACTAGGTTCCCTAATAAAGTCCCACGGTTTACAATATCATTTGTATGCCAATGACACCCAAATCTACTTCTCTGCACCAGACCTTTCTCCTTCCTTGCTAACCCGTGTCACTAAATGTCTTTCTCACATCTCCAACTGGATGTCCTCTCACTACCTCAAGCTAAATCTCTCCAAAACTGAGCTCCTTATTTTCCCCCCTTCTTCTAAACTCTCCACCCCCAATCTCTCTATAACTGTCGACAACTCCATCATTACCCCTACCCCGCATGCCCGATGTCTCGGGGTCACATTTGACTCAGATCTTTCTTTCACTCCTCACATTCAGTCATTGGCTAAAGCCTGCCGCTTCCACCTTAAAAACATCTCTAAAATTAGACACTCCCTTACACAAGACACAACTAAGATTTTAATCCACTCTCTCATTCTCTCCTGCCTCGATTACTGCAACTCTGTCCTCTCTGGTCTCCCCACCTACCGCCTAGCTCCTTTACAATCCATAATGAATGCCTCTGCCAGACTCATCTTCCTTACACGACGCTCTTCATCTGCTGCATCTCTATGCCAATCTCTTCACTGGCTTCCTCTTGCCTCTAGGATCAAGCACAAAATTCTCATTCTGACATACAAAGCCCTCAACTGTACTGCTCCCCCTATACCTCAGACCTTGTCTCCAGATACTCTCCCTCCCGTCCCCTTCGCGCTGCTCATGACCTCCTACTCTCCTCCTCTCTTGTCACCTCATCACACTCCCGTTTACAGGACTTCTCCAGACTGGCTCCCATCTTGTGGAACTCTCTGCCTCGCTCCACAAGACTCTCTTCTAGTTTTAAAAGCTTCAAGTGCTCCCTAAAGACTCTACTGTTCAGGGATGCATACAACCTACGCTAACCTTTCTTTATACCAGTTCCTCTCCTCCATTGCTATCCCCTGAACCCCCTTAGCATGTAAGCCTAAGAGTCCAGCTGTTTGTTGATCACCTTCTCAAGAGCTGACTACAACAGTGCAACTCTTGGCAGGGCCCTCTACCCATTTGATCCCTATATTTGTTTTGTTGTACTCCGCCTTTGTTAATAGCGCTGCGGAATCTGTTGGCGCTCTACAAATAACCGATAATAATAATAATAATAAATTAACGGTGTTGCTTCAATAATATCTTAACTAAACTTAATTTAACGTAAATAAACACAAGAGACAAATCATGGATGAAAAACAGTGAGTGATTGTGTTTATTCAACATAAACAACCAGACTATTAACTGGGATGGCAGCAAATTGAGTCACTGATCTACTCAAGTTAAACAAGAGGTCAAGACCTCAAACGGAGTGTGTGATGGAGCCCCCAGTGCTGAGCCCACTGCAATGGTAATAAGGGGCTTGAAGGGAGATCCCATGACCTGCCTACTCAAGAAGAACACCATAGGTACACACCTACAGTTAGTAGGCCCTTCTTTTCAGCCTGGCCATCACTCCACCCCATTTAATTGGCCTAAGATGGAAACAAGGGGCCAAGATCTCCCGCCACTAGAGTGTAACCTTTCCTCACCCTTAAGGGGTCCCAGTTCAGATGGCCATTCAAGCCGTATCTCACCAGGGGGAAAACAAATTAAGCACACAGGCTTACTGAAGGCTAGCTCGACTAACCCTACACCAGCAACGTTACCCTAAAGCAACAAATACAGCAGCCATAAAACTCAAGCCGACTTCCAATAATTAGGGAGGGAAGAAGGGATAAACTGGAATCTTCATCCAACACAGCAGAAAAAAAGAGAGACCTCTGACTTCCTGCTGGGACCTTATAAAGGTAAGCTTAAGACCTCCCAAAACACTGCAACACTGTTGTAAAACACTACACTACACCTCCCATTCCACTGAGCCTTAACCCTTAAGTCTGTTCCAAGCCAATGAAGGGCTCTATACTATCATTCATTGCTGCTACCTCTGCAGGAATGTTAACTATAGAAAGCTCTGAACCATCTTGCAGGATTTTCAGTTTTGGATCTTGTGTCACTGTTGCAATGCTCACACCGTTTTTTTTTCTACCAAATTAATGAACCTGGGAATATCTAAACCCTGCACAATTCTAGCACAGAACCATCCAAACATGCCCAAGGATTACCCCCTCTATCTCTAGTCGACCAGCTACATCCCTCAGATCGCTTATGTCTTCCGAGTCATTAAAAGACTGCCATCTGCATTTCAGTCCAGGATTCTAAATTAGAAATATTAAGAGATATGAACATGATGACTTTCTACATTTAAAGGTTTAAAAAAAATATTCATAACAAATTAACAATGCACAGATATAAAATATTTAAACACAGTAAAATTATACAGATACACATATACATTACACTGTGTGCAGAATTATTAGGCAAATGAGTATTTTGACCACATCATCCTCTTTATGCATGTTGTCTTACTCCAAGCTGTATAGGCTCGAAAGCCTGCTACCAATTAAGCATATTAGGTGATGTGCATCTCTGTAATGAGAAGGGGTGTGGTCTAATGACATCAACACCCTATATCAGGTGTGCATAATTATTAGGCAACTTCCTTTCCTTTGGCAAAATGGGTCAAAAGAAGGACTTGACAGGCTCAGAAAAGTCAAAAATAGTGAGATATCTTGCAGAGGGATGCAGCACTCTTAAAATTGCAAAGCTTCTGAAGCGTGATCATCGAACAATCAAGTGTTTCATTCAAAATAGTCAACAGGGTCGCAAGAAGCGTGTGGAAAAACCAAGGCGCAAAATAACTGCCAATGAACTGAGAAAAGTCAAGCGTGCAGCTGCCAAGATGCCACTTGCCACCAGTTTGGCCATATTTCAGAGCTGCAACATCACTGGAATGCCCAAAAGCACAAGGTGTGCAATACTCAGAGACATGGCCAAGGTAAGAAAGGCTGAAAGACGACCACCACTGAACAAGACACACAAGCTGAAACGTCAAGACTGGGCCAAGAAATATCTCAAGACTGATTTTTCTAAGGTTTTATGGACTGATGAAATGAGAGTGAGTCTTGATGGGCCAGATGGATGGGCCCGTGGCTGGATTGGTAAAGGGCAGAGAGCTCCAGTCCGACTCAGACGCCAGCAAGGTGGAGGTGGAGTACTGGTTTGGGCTGGTATCATCAAAGATGAGCTTGTGGGGCCTTTTCGGGTTGAGGATGGAGTCAAGCTCAACTCCCAGTCCTACTGCCAGTTTCTGGAAGACACCTTCTTCAAGCAGTAGTACAGGAAGAAGTCTGCATCCTTCAAGAAAAACATGATTTTCATGCACGACAATGCTCCATCACACGCGTCCAAGTACTCCACAGCGTGGCTGGCAAGAAAGGGTATAAAAGAAGAAAATCTAATGACATGGCCTCCTTGTTCACCTGATCTGAACCCCATTGAGAACCTGTGGTCCATCATCAAATGTGAGATTTACAAGGAGGGAAAACAGTACACCTCTCTGAACAGTGTCTGGGAGGCTGTGGTTGCTGCTGCATGCAATGTTGATGGTGAACAGATCAAAACACTGACAGAATCCATGGATGGCAGGCTTTTGAGTGTCCTTGCAAAGAAAGGTGGCTATATTGTCACTGATTTGTTTTTGTTTTGTTTTTGAATGTCAGAAATGTATATTTGTGAATGTTGAGATGTTATATTGGTTTCACTGGTAAAAATAAATAATTGAAATGGGTATATATTTGTTTTTTGTTAAGTTGCCTAATAATTATGCACAGTAATAGTCACCTGCACACACAGATATCCCCCTAAAATAGCTATAACTAAAAACAAACTAAAAACTACTTCCAAAACTATTCAGCTTTGATATTAATGAGTTTTTTGGGTTCATTGAGAACATGGTTGTTGTTCAATAATAAAATTAATCCTCAAAAATACAACTTGCCTAATAATTCTGCACTCCCTGTATAGAGAGTGCTTTTTCTGATGTCAAATCCAATGGTTCTTTTCCCATTCAAAGGGTTAATTAAAAACTGACAAATCTGAAAGTTTAAATTACACCAAGTATAATCTGCCCTGGGCTGTTGTTATATATGTGCACTGGAGAGGTTAGATAGTTCACCGTGACCCATCTATCTATGCTTCGAGCTCTCCCATGTGAGCGGTTCCTAATAATATAATTCATCTGTCCATGCCTGTAGAGAAGTGGTTGGGTAAGAAAAATCTCTTCATTGCCATCAAGTGAAAAAGCCAAACTCTTCAAAGCCTGAAGCAAATCTCAGCAGGTTATCACCCAGACAATGTTCACCCTAACTTGCCTTTAGTCAAATTTATTTAATTACTTTTTATTTGGACCTAAAATATAGAGGAATTTTGACAACCTTTGTTTAAATCGACTAGTTTGCTTTAGATAGATCTTATAAATACAGATGTTGTTTATGAGTATCTGCAGTCTGCAACAACCCACATTTCATTAATATGTTATTACAAAAAGGAATATTGTACTTTTTGGGTTTTAATTTAAATTAGCTCATTTAATTTTTATGTAGCTTTGCAAAATACACCTACTTTTCCTTTTCAGATTTGTGAAGGCAAGTTTTTGTTTATAAATAAAGCTTTGTGAGACATCAGCCAATAACCAATTGGTATCTAAGTATTAGTTGTTCACAAACATCCATTTCCTGCATGTTTTCTATTTACTTTAAGTGGATCTTTACTTAAAGGGATGTGAAACCCCAAAAAATGATTCTGTGATTCAGAGCATAACCATTTTTAAAAACTTTCCAATTTGCTATCAAATTTGCCTCGTTCATCTCTTGCAAATGGATAACATTCTTGCAATACTGCTGCTATATAGTGCTCCAGAAATGGGCCGGCTAAAGTTATTGGATTTTTTTTAGTTTTTTTTTGTTTAGTAATGCATTGTTTTAATTGGTTTAAAAATGAATTATATTTTTAGCCATATTGTTAGCTTTATAAAAATAATCAGCAAAGTCAAAAAGGATTATCATTCAAATAAAGGGACACTGAACCCAAATTTTTTCTTCCATGATTCAGATAGAGCATGCAATTTTAAGCTAATTTCTAATTTACTCATATTATCCATCTTTATTTGAAAAAGAAGGCATCTAAGCTAAGGAGCCAGACAATTTTTGGTTCAGGACCCTGGATAGCACTTGTTTATTGGTGGGTAAATGTATCCACCAATCAGCAAGAACAACCCAGGTTGTTCACCAAAAATGGGCCGGCATCTAAACTTACATTCTTGCTTTTCAAATAAAGATACCAAGAGAATGAAAAAAATTGATAATAGGTGTAAATTAGAAAGTTGCTTAAAATGGCATGCTCTATCTGAATCATGAAAGAAAAAAATTTGGGTTCAGTGTCCCTTTAAGTGAAAGTTAAAAAGTTACATAGCTTCAATTTTTATGTCATTCAGTAATATCTCAACACTGAAATGGTTTTAAAGAAGTGACGTTTCACAATTTTTGTAAATTAACTTACAGAAAAATAACTATTTGATATAATAAACATAAATAATTCCATAGATGTTTACAATCTATTTGAATACCAATTACGAATCTACCAGCCTACTAGCATCCTCTGCTGGCCGTCTGTATACTGCAGCATTCCCTCCTGGAATGTAAACTTGCAATATAAGAATAAAATCACTCCCCTCTCACTAGGGTTTTCCGGAGTCCAGTATTTTAGCAGGCTGTCCAGTTAAATCTTCACAAGTAATACTGATCACTTTTTTAAAGTCCCTGTTTTTGGGGTTTTCTTGATCAACCGCTGCATGAACCTACCAACTGGGAGAAAAGATGGGCTAATAGCATCAAAGTTCCCGAGCGCTATCGATTTCCTATAGAGATCTGCTGAACCCCCCTACCTTCTACAAACCAGCCTACATTATGGCCTGGGAGAGAACCCTTCTCTTCCATGCGGAGCAGGGCGAGTGGTCCAGAGCTGCCGCGCTTACCAGGCAGGCCCTTCATTGTATCACCTTATTAGAATTATATATCAAAGTCTGCACACAGTGACATCTCACACCTCTCAGTCTTTCAAAATATCCCCTCTAAATTCCCCATTGTGCTGGAGAGGATGTGGGTTGGTGGGCTTGCCGGCCCACATATGGTGGGAGTGTCCCACGCTGCAACCTTTCTGGACTGAGATCTCACACAAATGTAATTAGATCCCCTACTAGGGACTACTCCGCAAACCATTCTATTTCACTTGGACATTAAAACTTCTTCAACCCCGACTGACCTCCTTAGCATATACCTACTCATGGCAGCTAAACTCTCGATAGCCAGACTTTGGAAGCAAAAGACACTTCCTACCTGGGGTGACGTAGTTAAAATAATGACCTACCTAGAACTTATGGAAGACCCAATTTTCACTCAACATAATAACCCACTGCTATACTGGCAGATATGGGAAATATGGAAACGGCTAGATAAACTTTAAAACCTTCGAACACATAAGTTTAGGGTACCTTGGCTTGATGCGAGTTTCCCTACACGTAGCTGGTCTGCCTTCCCTCACCCTTCCCTTAACCCCTTCCTGTCCCCCTTTTTTTTCTCTACATCCTCTTATTCTTTCTCCCCCTAATCACTCCTATCTCCTACCAGGTTACTCTTGTCAACAGCCTATGTTTACTACTAGGTCTTTGTTCCACTTAGTATTTACTTTTACAGTTTACTTAATAACACAATGTATTAACAAAATGCACAAATGTCATAATCCCATTTTGGTTTCGAATTTTAGACATTGCATAATCGAACCCTGGGCAAATATCCAGGCAAATATATCCATGTCTACAGTTCTTGATATACACTGTTATAACATCTACATGTATTTTCTTTTTATGTAATGCCTGCTTCTTATTCAATAAAAATTATTTAAAAAAAAAAAAAGTCCCTGTTTTTTAGCTAAATGTAAGGTCTCCTATTCCTTAACGCATTTACAAATATGGAGCAGATAGAAGTAATATACATGTTTGTGTGTGTGTATATGGTGAGTGTGTGTGTATGTATAGGGTGAGTGTTTGTTTATGGTGTGTGTGTAATGCAGTGTGTGTAGTGCAGTGTGTATATGGGGTGAGAGTGTGTTTGTGTGAGTGTGTGTGTATATGGTGAGTGCGTTTGTATAGTGCAGTGTGTGTATGTATAGGGTGAGTGTTTGTTTATGGTGTGTGTGTAATGCATTGTGTGTAGTGCAGTGTGTGTATGTGTATGGGGTGAGGATGTGTTTGTGTGTATATGGTGAGTGTGTGTGTATAGTGCAGTGTGTGTATGTATAGGGTGAGTGTGTGTATAGTGCCGTGTGTGTATGTATAGGGTGAGTGTTTGTTTATGGTGTGTGTGTAATGCAGTGTGTGTAGTGCAGTGTGTGTATGAGTATGGGGTGAGGGTGTGTGTATGGTGTGTGTGTAGTGCAGTGTGTGTGTATAGGGTGAGGGTGTGTTTATGGTGTGTGTGTGTGTAGTGCAGTGTGTGTATATGTGTGTGTGTATAGGGTGAGGGTGTGTTTATGGTGTGCGTGTAGTGCAGTGTGTGTATGTTTCTGTGTATAGGGTGAGTGTGTGTGTGTAGTGTAGTGTGTGTAATGCAGTGTGTCTATATGTGTGTGTATGTGTGTAGTGCAGTGTGTTTAAGTGTGTGTAGTGAGATTTAAAAAGTCCTGCCCCCCCAAAAAAAATTGACACCTTAGGAAAGTGAATTGTTTGCCCCGGCTAAAATATGCCCCTAGTTTGACCCATTATACCATTGTGCCCATCACCTAGACATTGTCCAGTATTTCTGTGGATAACATTTGGCGACCCTGCCTCTCACTCACAGTGCCAGATAAATTCTCCATTTCAGTGTGCGTCATCTATAAGGAACAAGTGGTGTGTAAGTCTCTCTTGTTTTGTCTTATTTCAATACGTTTAATACAAATTCAATATAGAACATCTGTTAAATCTGTTTTAAGAAATAGCAAATAAATAAATGAATACATTTCTAAATATGCAATGTCATTTCAGGGGATATTGTAATGTAAAAAATAAATTGCTCAATTTTATACATTATTGTTAAACATTTGACATTATTTTATTTCCTTTTAAATGGTAGAACACATTTGACAAGCAGTGGCCGGACAAGGTAGGAATTTGGGATGATTTGTTAGAAAGCAGCTGCCATAAGACCTCCTAAAGTAAAGTCAAAATTAAACTTTCATAATTCAGAGTATGTCATTTAAGACATTTTAAAATTAACTTTCATTATCAAATGTACCTTGTTCTCTTGTTATCCTTGTTAAAAAAAATTGTATATATCCTACACTACTACGAGGTAGCTGGTTTTTCTTGACTTCACACATTTCTTTCTTGTCATTGGCTCACTAGATGTTTAAAGCTAGCTCCCAGTAGTGCTGAGTTTAACATGTGATTACATGCAAGCAATAGACTAATTAAAAAAATCATCAATATGTTAGAGTATATTCTTGTTGAATGTTTGTATGCCTTTAAAGGGCCAGTAAATATTAAAACGTTACAACTTATTTAAAGAATGTTTATTGCACATCTGTGGCACCACTCTTACTCCAATGTTCTCATCTGCAAAATGCCAACGGCCATCGCCCAAAACTGCTTCTTCTTCCTGTTCTCGAAAAACCTCCAGGAATTAAATATATTGTGAGAAGCTGAGTCTCTGTTCTTCAAATAATGGTCATATGACCATTTAGTTAAACTATTATTGATGTTAAATGCCTGTTACCTATTTCTCTTCAGATACTTTTAGGCTTAAAAATCAAGTAACTATAAATGTATGTATTGTATTATTCTACATTGATATTTTCATGTTTTGGGGCATTTTATTTTCATTTACCCCAAAGATATAAGTAAAGAGTAAATATAAACTTTACATGTTTTAAAATCAGGTCCGGAGTCTAAGCAATATTTTAGTTGGACTTTAAAGAGACAGTTTACTTGATTTTTATTTTATTTACAACATTGTGCTCACTCGCGTGAAGTTATGCAGGAACCAGCATTATTTGGCTAAAATGCAAGTTTGTAAAAAGCTATGAGATGAGGGGCAGTCTGCAAAAGGCTTAGATACAAGGTAATCACTGAGGAAAAAGTATATTACTATAACAGAGTTAGTTATGCAAAACGGAGGAATGGGCAATAAAGGGATTATATATCTTTTTAAACCATAACAGTCCAAACCGTTAACTCACAAAAAAAATAAATACATTTTGAAGTGGGTGGCAGAGTGCGAGGTATTAGAATGGCACAGCTAGATGTAAAAATAAGTTACAGAGCATCTTAGTTAGAAGTAATCAATTAAAGTCCATCTAAGATATCGCTTAGATTCCGCACCTGATTTTAAAACATGTAAAGTTTACTATCACTTCAAAATGAGAGACATTTTAGGACTAGGAGGGACCATGTGGTTTGCTTTAAAAATAAATGTTTCTACTCCAAAAAAGCATACAGCTGTGATCTATGTATGCTCTTATGGATCAATTATTCTGATGTAGGCTCCAAAAATGAGAACCTTGCTAGGCCAGACATGAAAAACCATCTACAAAAAAGGGCAAAGGAAGAGTTAACTTAGCAAGGAGCAGGGGTGCACAGTGTAAATCGCCTCTATTTATTTGGTTTTCTATAGAGTAGTAAGTGTTTTGCATATTTTTAACACAATCTTGCCACATTTTAGTTTGCGAGAAAAAAACAGTGAGAACTGCAGGAGAAAATGTTTAGAGAGTACACAAGTCTTGGTGGAGAATTTTCAGCTACATGTTTGTAACAATGTTATTTCATATACATTATTAAAGTTCTTTTTATTTTGCCAGTTTTTTGGCATTTTTTCATCAAGAAAGATTGCCCGTGTTTTGTCATTTATCTTTGGGTGGTTTTAGTACACTTTTTTCAATTGCACTTTAAATTATTTCACTCTTTTTTTTATAAATCTGTATATACGTCTTTGTTATTTAATTATAATCTATTGATTTGTATATCTATTTTTATACTTTGTGTCTTGTTGTGGGCGATTTCTAAGCCTAAATACAGTTATTACGGCATAAATAAGAAAATGTTCACTCCGGACACATAAGAATATCGCTCTCTCTCTCTTTCACCTATAAATTAACGAGATTAAAAACAGTGAATATTAAGGGCGTCACTTTCCATAAATATATGATAATTGCAAATATATACTAGCATTTCAAAATGCCAATGGAGATTAATACAAGAATTAGGTATTTGCGAATGATCATGAATTTTTGGTGCACAACCCTTTAAAAATATGGTTATATAATTTGCAAGCTTTTTTTGCTGACAAATGTGAGTAAAAACTGCCTTTAGAGAATTAAAGGTATAGTCAAGTCAAAATTAAACTTTAATGATTCAGATAGAGAATGCAATTTTAAGCAACTTTCTAATTTACTCCTTTTATCAATTTTTCTTTGTTCTCTTGCTTTCTTTATTTGAATGTAAGCATAGGAGCCTGCCCATTTTTGGTTCAGGACCTGGATAGCACTTGTTGATTGGTGGCTACATTTAGACACCAATCAAAAAGTGCTACACAGGCGCAGAACAAAAAATGGGCCGTCCTCTATACTTAAATTCTTAAGCAAGAGAATGAAGAAAAATTGATAATAGGAGTAAATTAGAAAGTTGCTTAATATCACATGCTCTATCTGAATCATGAAAGTTTAATTTTGAATAGACTGTCCCTTTAAGACCTTCATAGTACTGGTGATATATAAGCATGCCCAGCAGATTCACTATATACCATTATTATATTTCATGGCATTTGAGATAGCTGCGGCGAACACTGTAAATAAACATGTATAGTTTTGCTTATTTAGTATTTAGTTTAGTAAATAATATTGAATATGAGAAGGTGACCCCTACTGTTACTGTGATCTGACTAAATTGTCATCAAGGGTAGCCGCATGTGAAATAGGGGCCCATACAAGCTTTTGGGGGATATAATTAGGGATGGGCGTATGTTTTGCAACATTTGAAAGTTTGTACAACATTTTAACATTTGTTTAATGTAATAGTATGTCTAATGAGTCTTTAAATGTATTATTCTATTTGAATTTTTCTACTAATTCGATTCAAATTATTCAAAAATTGAATTTGAAAAATTCAAATCAATATATTTGTAACATTATTTCTAATGCTCTCTTTAAATGTAATGTTCAAATTATGCAAATTTCAAAACAGAAAGATTCAAATTAATATATTTGTCTCTATTTTGTATCAATTTAGTAAATTCCATACCACATGTGGCACTGCTCCAATGCCAACATTTGAAAGACCAGACAATTCTCTTTCAAATGAGGGGTCTTGGAGATTTGTAGCTGCTAAGGGAACTGAGATTGAGGAGTTTGAAAACCCTCTCCAATCCAGTTCCCTTGCAGCTACCGGTATGTATCTTTGTTCAGCCCCGTTGTGATGTCACTGGAAGTGCTTCCCACTGACGATCCCAGGCCTGTAGAGAGAGGAACGCTTAAAACAGTGTTTGATCAGCGATCCCCCTGCATGGCGAGAAGGGTTCGTCACGCGCCTACAGGTAGAGAGAACACCTTGTCACGTGCCTACAGGTAGAGAGAACACCTCGTCAGGTGCCTACAGGTAGAGCGAACACCTCGTCACGCACCTACAGGTAGAGCGAACACCTCGTCACGTGCCTACAGGTAGAGAGAACACCTCAGCATGCACCTACAGGTAGAGAGAACACCTCAGCATGCACCTACAGGTAGAGAGAACACCTCGTCACGTGCCTACAGGTAGAGAGAACACCTTGTCACATGCCTACAGGTAGAGAGAACACCTCGTCAGGTGCCTACAGGTAGAGCGAACACCTCATCACGTGCCTACAGGTAGAGAGAACACCTCGTCACGCACCTACAGGTAGAGCGAACACCTCGTCACGTGCCTACAGGTAGAGAGAACACCTCAGCATGCACCTACAGGTAGAGAGAACACCTCAGCATGCACCTACAGGTAGAGAGAACACCTCGTCACGTGCCTACAGGTAGAGAGAACACCTCGGCATGCGCCTACAGGTAGAGAGAACACCTCGTCACGTGCCTACAAGTAGAGAGAACACCTCGTCACGCACCTACAGGTAGAGCGAACACCTCGTCACGCACCTACAGGTAGAGCGAACACCTCGTCACGTGCCTACAGGTAGAGAGAACACCTCGTCACGTGCCTACAAGTAGAGAGAACACCTCGGCATGCGCCTACAGGTAGAGAGAACACCTCGTCACGTGCCTACAGGTAGAGAGAACACCTCATCACGTGCCTACAGGTAGAGAAACACCTCGTCACGTGCCTACAGGTAGAGAGAACACCTCGGCATGCGCCTACAGGTAGAGAAAACACCTCGTCACGCGCCTACAGGTAGAGAAAACACCTCGTCACGTGCCTACAGGTAGAGAGAACACCTCATCACGTGCCTACAGGTAGAGAGAACACCTCGTCACGCACCTACAGGTAGAGCGAACACCTCGTCACGTGCCTACAGGTAGAGAGAACACCTTGTCACGTGCCTACAGGTAGAGAGAACACCTCGGCATGCGCCTACAGGTAGAGAGAACACCTTGTCACGTGCCTACAGGTAGAGAGAACACCTCATCACGTGCCTACAGGTAGAGAGAACACCTCGTCACGCACCTACAGGTAGAGCGAACACCTCGTCACGTGCCTACAGGTAGAGAGAACACCTCGTCACGTGCCTACAGGTAGAGAGAACACCTCTGCATGCGCCTACAGGTAGAGAGAACACCTCGTCACGTGCCTACAGGTAGAGAGAACACCTCGGCATGCGCCTACAGGTAGAGAGAACACCTCGTCACGTGCCTACAGGTAGAGAGAACACCTCGTCACGTGCCTACAGGTAGAGAGAACACCTCGTCACGTGCCTACAGGTAGAGAGAACACCTCGGCATGCGCCTACAGGTAGAGAGAACACCTCGTCACGCACCTACAGGTAGAGAGAACACCTCGGCATGCGCCTACAGGTAGAGAAAACACCTCGTCACGTGCCTACAGGTAGAGAGAACACCTTGTCACGTGCCTACAGGTAGAGAGAACACCTCGTCACGTGCCTACAGGTAGAGAGAACACCTCGTCACGTGCCTACAGGTAGAGAGAACACCTCGGCATGCGCCTACAGGTAGAGAGAACACCTCGTCACGTGCCTACAGGTAGAGAGAACACCTTGTCACGCACCTACAGGTAGAGCGAACACCTCGTCACGTGCCTACAGGTAGAGAGAACACCTCATCACGTGCCTACAGGTAGAGAGAACACCTTGTCACGCACCTACAGGTAGAGCGAACACCTCGTCAAGTGCCTACAGGTAGAGAGAACACCTCGTCACGTGCCTACAGGTAGAGAGAACACCTTGTCACGCACCTACAGGTAGAGCGAACACCTCGTCACGTGCCTACAGGTAGAGAGAACACCTCGTCACGTGCCTACAGGTAGAGAGAACACCTCGGCATGCGCCTACAGGTAGAGAGAACACCTTGTCACGCACCTACAGGTAGAGAGAACACCTCGGCATGCGCCTACAGGTAGAGAAAACACCTCGTCACGTGCCTACAGGTAGAGAGAACACCTTGTCACGTGCCTACAGGTAGAGAGAACACCTCGTCACGTGCCTACAGGTAGAGAGAACACCTCGTCACGTGCCTACAGGTAGAGAGAACACCTCGGCATGCGCCTACAGGTAGAGAGAACACCTCGTCACGTGCCTACAGGTAGAGAGAACACCTCGTCACGTGCCTACAGGTAGAGAGAACACCTCGGCATGCGCCTACAGGTAGAGAGAACACCTCGTCACGCACCTACAGGTAGAGAGAACACCTCGGCATGCGCCTACAGGTAGAGAAAACACCTCGTCACGTGCCTACAGGTAGAGAGAACACCTTGTCACGTGCCTACAGGTAGAGAGAACACCTCGTCACGTGCCTACAGGTAGAGAGAACACCTCGTCACGTGCCTACAGGTAGAGAGAACACCTCTGCATGCGCCTACAGGTAGAGAGAACACCTCGTCACGTGCCTACAGGTAGAGAGAACACCTTGTCACGCACCTACAGGTAGAGCGAACACCTCGTCACGTGCCTACAGGTAGAGAGAACACCTCATCACGTGCCTACAGGTAGAGAGAACACCTTGTCACGCACCTACAGGTAGAGCGAACACCTCGTCAAGTGCCTACAGGTAGAGAGAACACCTCGTCACGTGCCTACAGGTAGAGAGAACACCTTGTCACGCACCTACAGGTAGAGCGAACACCTCGTCACGTGCCTACAGGTAGAGAGAACACCTCGTCACGTGCCTACAGGTAGAGAGAACACCTCGGCATGCGCCTACAGGTAGAGAGAACACCTTGTCACGCACCTACAGGTAGAGAGAACACCTCGGCATGCGCCTACAGGTAGAGAAAACACCTCGTCACGTGCCTACAGGTAGAGAGAACACCTTGTCACGTGCCTACAGGTAGAGAGAACACCTCGTCACGTGCCTACAGGTAGAGAGAACACCTCGTCACGTGCCTACAGGTAGAGAGAACACCTCGGCATGCGCCTACAGGTAGAGAGAACACCTCGTCACGTGCCTACAGGTAGAGAGAACACCTTGTCACGCACCTACAGGTAGAGCGAACACCTCGTCACGTGCCTACAGGTAGAGAGAACACCTCATCACGTGCCTACAGGTAGAGAGAACACCTTGTCACGCACCTACAGGTAGAGCGAACACCTCGTCAAGTGCCTACAGGTAGAGAGAACACCTCATCACGTGCCTACAGGTAGAGAGAACACCTTGTCACGCACCTACAGGTAGAGCGAACACCTCGTCACGTGCCTACAGGTAGAGATAACACCTCGGCATGCGCATCGAAGGGATTAAGATGATCCTGGAGTGTAACTTTGACTATAGGCTCCATATATTAAGCTTCAGACTCAGCTCATCAGCCCTTGCAATCTCAAGTTAATATTAACGATTAACATTTGTATAACTTATTTAAATACTATCTGCAAGGCACACGGTACATAGATAGGTAGTGTGCACATGCCTGCAGCACTACATGACAGGAAATAGTGCTGCCATCTAGTGCTCTTGCTAATGTATTACAAAACTGCTGCCATATAGTGCTGCAGACACGTGCACACTCATGAACTTACCTTCCTGCTTTTCAACAAAGAATAACAAGAAATCAAAGAGAATTTGGCAATACAAATATGTTGTTTAAAGGGACACTGAACCCAAATTTTTTTCTTTTGTGATTAAGATAGAGCATGAAATTTTAAGCAACTTTTTAATTTACTCCTATTATCAAATGTTCTTTATTCTCTTGGTATCTTTATTTGAAATGCAAGAATGTAAGTTTAGATGCCGGCCCATTTTTGGTGAACAACCTAGGTTGTCCTTGCTGATTGGTGAATAAATTCATCTACCAATCAAAAACTGCTTTCCAGAGTTCTGAACCAAGAAAAAAGCTTATATGCCTTCTTTTTCATATAAAGATAGCAAGAGAACGAAGAAAATTTAGTAGTAAATTAGAAAGTTGCTTAAAATTGCCTGCTCTATCTGAATCATGAAAGAATAATTTTGGGTTCAGTGTCCCTTTAAACTTGTATGCTCTATCTGAATCATGAACTAAATACAATGGGTTTGATGTCCCATTAAAGCAAATTATGTAATAGATGTATGGTTTTAAACTGGGGATTTCCCACCTCTTGCTCCCCCCCCCCCACCCTTTCCTCCCTTTACAGCAAAGAAGTGTAACGTTCTGAAGACAATTTACTGTAGTTTTCCAATATTTAGTCCATGAGATATGTGTGTGTGTGTGTGTGCCATTTGCAGTGTGAGTGCAATAGAGCTGTGTGTGTATTCTATGTGTGTGTCACTAGCAGGCAGCAGAGGGCT
This sequence comes from Bombina bombina, assembly GCF_027579735.1. Lineage (NCBI taxonomy): Eukaryota > Metazoa > Chordata > Amphibia > Anura > Bombinatoridae > Bombina > Bombina bombina. Next base: position 233,718,515 of record NC_069507.1, on the reverse strand, counting down.
GTGTTTGTATTGTGTGTGTGACTAGTCAGCTGTGTATTGTCACTATGGGTGTGCCAGTAGCAGTGAGTGCATTAGAGCTGAGTGTGTGTATTCTGTGTGTGTGTCACTAGCAGGCAGCAGAGGGCTGTGTTTGTATTGTGTGTGTGTGACTAGTCAGCTGTGTATTGTCACTATGTGTGTGCCAGTAGCAGTGTGAGTGCATTAGAGCTGAGTGTGTGTATTCTGTGTGTGTGTCACTAGCAGGCAGCAGAGGGCTGTGTTTGTATTGTGTGTGTGACTAGTCAGCTGTGTATTGTCACTATGGGTGTGCCAGTAGCAGTGAGTGCATTAGAGCTGAGTGTGTGTATTCTGTGTGTGTGTCACTAGCAGGCAGCAGAGGGCTGTGTTTGTATTGTGTGTGTGTGACTAGTCAGCTGTGTATTGTCACTATGTGTGTGCCAGTAGCAGTGTGAGTGCATTAGAGCTGTGTGTGTGTATTCTGTGTCACTAGCAGACAGCAGAGGGCTGTGTTTGTATAGTGTGTGACTAGTCAGCTGTGTATTGTCACTATGTGTGTGCCAGTAGCAGTGTGAGTGCATTAGAGCTGTGTGTGTGTATTCTGTGTGTGTGTCACTAGCAGGCAGCAGAGGGCTGTGTTTGTATTGTGTGTGTGACTAGTCAGCTGTGTATTGTCACTATGTGTGTGCCTGTAGCAGGGTGAGTGCATTAGAGCTGAGTGTGTGTATTCTGTGTCACTAGCAGACAGCAGAGGGCTGTGTTTGTATAGTGTGTGACTAGTCAGCTCTGTAATGTCACTATGTGTGTGCCAGTAGCTGTGTGAGTGCAATAGAGCTGAGTGTGTGTATTCTGTGTGTGTGTCAGTAGCAGGCAGCAGAGGGTTGTGTTTGTATTGTGTGTGTGACTAGTCAGCTGTGTATTGTCACTATGTGTGTGCCAGTAGCAGTGTGAGTGCATTAGAGCTGAGTGTGTGTATTCTGTGTGTGTGTCAGTAGCAGGCAGCAGAGGGTTGTGTTTGTATTGTGTGTGTGACTAGTCAGCTCTGTAATGTCACTATGTGTGTGCCAGTAGCAGTGTGAGTGCATTAGAGCTGAGTGTGTGTATTCTGTGTGTGTGTCACTAGCAGGCAGCAGAGGGCTGTGTTTATATTATGTGCTTTAATACTAGCCAGCTGTGTATTGTCACTATGTAAGAAAGGAAGTTCTCCAGCTTGTGATTAACAGTGACAACCTTTATTGTGCATACAGGGTCCAAATCAGCAACGTTTCGGGCAACGTTAGCCCTTTCTCAAGCTTAACAAAGAATGAAATAAGACAGTGTTTAAATAGCCATAATGGTGCCAAACAATTGTGTTCAACATAACATGTTGCCATCTAGTGGTCTAATGTGAATATTCCAAGAAACACAATGTTGCAATAGTGATACAATATATCCATTAAAAACAATTGCAATAGTGCCATAAAATAGCTAGTACATGTATGTGTATAAGCCATTTTTTATGTGATCTTAGTGTACAAATATTTATAAATAATAAAAACTTAATACTTTAATATATATTACTAATACATAATCTAAATGACATAAAAACAATTGAATCATTTCTAAAAAATCTATACATGGATATTAAAAAAAAAATATAATAAAAATATAAAATAAATAATAAACCTTCATAATTCCCTATTATGTAGAATACATAAAATTCGGAAACCTAAACAAATTAATGTATTAATATATTATTATATAGATATATGCTACCAAAAAGCTGACCAATTGCACTCCCTATTAAGCCCTTTAGGCCATAAAGTACACAATTCATTAATCCAAAAGGTTTCCCTTTTATTCAATAACATCTCCCTGTCTCCACCTCTTCTTGGTATATGCACTTGCCCAATGATCTGAAATTGAAGCGGGCTAATATTATGCCTCCAAAAAATGAGAAGAGACTGGGGCATCCTTATCACCGTATCTGATATTTGACTTGTGTTCAGATATCCTTTCACGTGCCTCTCTAGTAGATTGTCCTATATATAAAAAAGAACATGGACATTTGATGGCATAAATAATATATCTTGATCTACAAGTCAAATATTCCTTAATCATGTACCTCCTGCCTGTATATGGGTGACAGAACTTGTCACCTTTAATCATAGAATTGCAATTGATGCATGATAAACATGGAAAACAACCTCTACGTACTTGGCCAGTAATAGTTCTCTGAATGCTTTTGTTACTTCCTACATCAGCCTTAACCAATCTATCTTTTATATTCGGACTTCTTTTGTAAGCTGGCATTGGAGGTTCAGCAAATGCTTTAATCTCTGGATGGCATTTCTGTAAAATATGCCAATACTTACGAACAATTTTGTTAATCTGAGAACTTCTAGTGTTGTACTGTGATGCAAAAACAAGTCTATCTACTTATGATTTTCCTCTAACTGTTTTAGACACAAATTTATTTGGCCCAGAAATTATATTTTGTTTCTCTTTCTGTATAAGTTCAGTAGGATAACCTCTTAACAGAAATTTATTTGACATTTGCTCTAACTGTATTTTTTTCACTGCAGGATCTGATACAATGTGATCAACCCGCAACAACTGGCTCTTAGGTATAGCAGAGGTAGAGGATGGATGAAAGCGGCCAAATAATAACATATTATTCTTGTCAGTGGGTTTGGCCTTTAATCCATGCTCTCCTTTATATATACATTTATCCAGAAATTCAATGGATTGTTCATCAAATGTCAAAGTAAATTTAATGCCATTAACTGAGTTATTTAAATCTTCAATAAAGGCCAATAGGAGGCTTATGTTAAAGAAATCACTCAGCAATTAAGTGATACAACAGTGTATGGAGTAAATGGTTATGATCCAATGCATAAGATACATAATAAAATCTCTAATATTTTATCTCATGCTGTGAAAAATGAATTGATTTCAAGTGATTTAATAGATTTTTTACAAATTAAACATCCCATTAGGCCGGTCCTATATTGTTTATCAAAAATTCACAAAAATAAATCTAAGCCACCGGGTAGACCTATAGTGTCTGACTCAGGGTCAATTTTTACCAATATCTCCGTTTTTTTAGATAAAATTTTACAACCATATGTCACTAAATCTTCTTCATATTTTAAGGACACATAGGATTTTTTAAAGAAACTTGAGGAACTTAATCTACAAAATCATAAGATAATTTTATTTACTCTTGATGTTTCAAGTCTATACACGTCAATTAAACATACTAGTGGGATTGCTTCTGTAGCAAAAGTATTGGGAAGTGATAACAAATATAATGAGGCACAAATTCAATTATTTTTGAAACTGCTGGAGGTAATAATCCTTTATATGAATTATTTTCTTTTCAAAGACACATTTTACTTTCAAAAGAAAAGGACAGCAAGGGGATCCAATGTCGCCCCAACCTAGGCCAACATCTTTATGAATCATTTTGAAGAATTATTTGTATATGAACATTCTTTGTTCAAACTATATGGAGCCACTTGGTGGCGTTTTATCGACGATGTGTTTGGCATATGGTACGGTGACATTGGATCTTTTTTTCAAAACCCACTGACAAGAATAATATGTTATTATATGGCAGCTTTCATCCATCCTCTACCTTTAAGGCTATACCTAAGAGCCAGTTGTTGCGGGTTGATCGCATTGTATCAGATCCTGCAGTGAAAAAAATATGGTTAGAGCAAATGTCAAATAAATTTCTGTTAAGAGGTTATCCTACTGAACTTATACAGAAAGAGAAACAAAATATCATTTCTGGGCCAAATAAATTTGTGTCTAATACAGTTAGAGGAAAATCATAAGTAGATAGACTTGTTTTTGTATCACAGTACAACACTAGAAGTTCTCAGATTAACAAAATTGTTTGTAAGTATTGGCATATTTTACAGAAATGCCATCCAGAGATTAAAGCATTTGCTGAACCTCCAATGCCAGCTTACAAAAGAAGTCCGAATATAAAAGACTAGTACTAAAGCCTGTGTACACGGGCCATTTTTTGCAGTACAGCGGTCCCACCCCTTGCTCTCTCCCACCTCTCTTCCCCCCTCTCTTTTGCTTTCTCTCCCCCCTCTCCTTTGCGCTCTCTCTCCTCTCTTTTGCTCTCTCTCCCCCCTTTGTTTTGCTCTCTCTCCCCCCTCTTTTGTTCTCTCCCCCCTCTTTTGTTCTCTCCCCCCTCTTTGGCTATCTCCCCCCCTCTTTGGCTCTCTCCCCCCATCTTTGGATCTCTCCCTCCCCTCTTTGGCTCTCTCTCCCCCCTATTTGGCTCTCTCTCCCCCCCTCTTTGGCTCTCTCCCCTCTTTTGATCTCTCTCCTCTTTGGCTCTCTCTCCTCTTTGGCTCTCTTTCCTCTTTGGCTCTCTCTCTCCCCCCTCTTTGGCTCTCTCTCTCCCCCCTCTTTGGCTCTCTCTCTCCCCCCCTTTGGCTCTCCCCCCCCTTTGGCTCTCTCCCCCCCCCTCTTTGGCTCTCTCCCCCCCCCCTTTGGCTCTCCCCCTCTTTGACTCTCTCTCCCCCCTCTTTGGCTCTCTCCCCTCTTTGGCTCTCTCCCCCCTTTCTTTTGCTCTCTCTCCCCTCTCTTTTGTTCTCTCCCCCCTCTTTTGTTCTCTCCCCCCTCTTTGGCTCTTCCCCCCCCCCCCTCTTTGGCTCTCTCCCCCCTCTTTGGCTCTCTCCCCCCCCCCCTCTTTGGCTCTCTCTCCCCCCTCTTTGGCTCTCTCCCCCCTTTGGCTCTCCCCCCCCTTTGGCTCTCTCCCCCCCCTTTGGCTCTCCCCCCCTTTGGCTCTCCCCCCCCCCCTCTTTGGCTCTCTCTCCCCCCTCTTTAGCTCTCTCTCCCCCCTCTTTGACTCTCTCTCCCCCCTCTTTGGCTCTCTCCCCTCTTTTGCTCTCTCTCCTCTTTGGCTCTCTCTCCTCTTTGGCTCTCTTTCCTCTTTAGCTCTCTTTCCCCCCTCTTTGGCTCTCCCCCCCCTTTGGCTCCCCCCCCCCTTTGGCTCTCCCCCCCCCCCTTTGGCTCTCTCCCCCCCCTTTGGCTCTCTCCCCCCCCCCCTCTTTGGCTCTCTCCCCCCCTTCTTTGGCTCTCTCTCCCCCCTCTTTGGCTCTCTCCCCCCCCCCTCTTTGGCTCTCCCCCCTCTGTCTCTCTCTCCTCTTTTGCTCTCTCTCCTCTTTGGCGCTCTCTCCGCTTTGGCTCTCTTTCCTCTTTGGCTCTCTCCCCCCCCTCTTTGGCTCTCTCCCCCCCCCCCCTCTTTGGCTCTCTCCCCCCCTCTTTGACTCTCCCCCCCCTCTTTGGCTCCCCCCCCCTCTTTGGCTCTCCCCCCCCCCTCTTTGGCTCTCTCTCCTCTTTTGCTCTTTTTCCACTTTGGCTCTCTCTCCTCTTTGGCTCTCTCCCCCCCCCCCCCTCTCCTGCTCCCTCTCTGGCTCTGTCTTAATTGAAAGCCTTTGCCTCTCTGGCCACGCCCCATCGCGGCACCCCGCCCGGCCACGCCCCACCACGGTGACACCCGTCCGACCACGCCCCTCGCCGCGCCCAGTCATGCCCCTTGCGACGCCCGGCCACGCCCCCATCTTGACGGTCCCGTCGGCCACGCTCCCTGACACTCCGCTTCAGCCTTGCTCTGTGCTGAGTACTAGGATCCAAACGGCCAGGTATGTTTGTCACGTGCAGTCTCTACTGCGCATGACTGCATCTGACAAACATACTTGGCCATTTATTATATAGGATAGATTGGTTAAGGCCAATGTAGGAAGTAACAAAAGCATTCAGAGAGCTATTACTGGCCAAGGTTGTTTTCCATGTTTATCATGCATCAATTGCAATTCTATGATTAAAGGTGACAAGTTCTGTCACCCATATACAGGCAGGAGGTACATGATTAGACAATCTACTAGAGAGGCACGTGAAAGGATATCTGAACACAAGTCAAATATCAGATGCGGGGATAAGGATGCCCCAGTCTCTTCTCATTTTTTGGAGGCATAATATTAGTCAGCTTCGATTTCAGATCATTGAGCAAGTGCATATACCAAGAAGAGGTGGAGACAGGGAGATGTTATTGAATAAAAGGGAAACCTTTTGGATTAATGAATTGTGTACTTTATGGCCTAAAGGGCTTAATAGGGAGTGCAATTGGTCAGCTTTTTGGTAGCATATATCTATATATAATAATATATTAATACATTAATTTGTTTAGGTTTCCGAATTTTATGTATTCTACATGATAGGGAATTATGAAGGTTTATTGTTTATTTTATATTTTTATTATATATTTTTTTCTGAATATCCATGTATTATTTTTTTGATTGAATGTTATATGTGGTGATTATGTATTTTCTGAATCTCCATATATAGTTTTTTTTAGAAATGATTCAATTGTTTTTATGTCATTTAGATTATGTATTAGTAATATATATTAAAGTATTAAGTTTTTATTATTTATAAATATTTGTACACTAAGATCACATAAAAAATGACTTATACACATACATGTACTAGCTATTTTATGGCACTATTGCAATTGTTTTTAATGGATATATTGTGTCACTATTGCAACATTGTGTTACTTGGAATATTCACATTAGACCACTAGATGGCAACATGTTATGTTGAACACAATTGTTTGGCACCATTATGGCTATTTAAACACTGTCTTATTTCATTCTTTGTTAAGCTTGAGAAAGGGCTAAGTTGTTGTCCGAAACGTTGCTGATTTGGACCCTGTATGCCCAATAAAGGTTGTCACTGTTAATTACAAGCTGGAGAACTTTCTTTCTTATTGATGTGTTGGGCTTGGTAAGCCATCTCCGTGTGGTGGGTGCTGTACTCCGTTTGCTTGTTATTGTCACTATGTGTCTATCAGTAGCAGTGTGAGTGCAATAGAGCTGAGTAAGTGTATTCTGTGTGTGTGTCAGTAGCATGTAGCAGAGGGTTGTGTTTGTATTGTGTGTGTGACTAGCCAGCAGTGTATTGTCACTATGTTTGTGTGTGTGCCAGTAGCAGTATGAGTGCAATAGAGCTGAGTGTGTGTATTCTGTGTGTCACTAGCAGGCAGCAGAGGGCTGTGTTTGTATTGTGTGTGACTAGTCAGCTGTGTATTGTCACGATGGCCTCTATTTAACAAAGTCTGGCGGACCTGATCCGACAGTGCGGATCAGGTCCGCCAGACCTCGCTGAATGCGGAGAGCAATACGCTCTCCGTATTCAGCATTGCATCGTGTGAGCTGCTGGTGCAACGCCGCCCCCTGCAGACTCGCGGCCAATAGGCCGCCAGCAGGGAGGTGTGAATCAACCTGATCGTACTTGATCGGGTTGATTTCCGGCGATGTCTGTCCGCCTGCTCAGAGCAGGCAGACAGGTTATGGAGCAGTGGTCTTTGTGACTGCTGCTTCATAACTGCTGTTTCTGCTGAGTCTGAAGACTCCAAATAAACAAAAAATTGTTCCAGCCACCAGCAATTTTTTTAAAAGACCTTTATTCTTTCATTTTTGGGTCTAAGCAAAAATACAACACTTAGACCCAAAAATGAAAGAATAAATGTCTTTTAAAAAATAGCTGGTGGCTGGAACAATCTTTTGTTTATTTGGAGTAACTACAGGACAAGGCAGATCCTGGGTTCCATGCCCCATAAGCCACATACTTTGAGGTGCTGTCTTCTAAACCTCTTTTTGAAGATTTCGAGTCTGAAGACTCGCCAGAAACACGGGCCGTCAAGCTCCTTTCGGAGCTTGATAGATAGGCCCCTATGTGTGTGCCAGTAGCAGTGCAAGTGCAATAGAGCTTAGTGTGTGTATTTTGTGTGTGTGTCACTAGCAGGCAGTAGAGGGCTGTGTTTGTATTGTGTGTGTGACTAGTCAGCTGTGTATTGTCACTATGTGTGTGCCAGTAGCAGTGAGTGCATTAGAGCTAAGTGTGTCTATTCTGTGTGTGTGTGTATTCTGTGTGAATTAGAGCTAAGTGTGTGTATTCTGTGTGTGTGTCACTAGTAGGCAGAAGAGGGATGTTTGTATTGTGTGTGTGACTAGTCATCTGTGTATTGTCACTATGTGTATGTGTGTGCCATTAGCAGTATGAGTGCAATAGAGCTGAGTGTGTGTATTCTGTGTGTGTGTGTCACTAGCAGGCAGCAGAGGGTTGTGTTTGTATTGTGTGTGTGACTAGTCAGCAGTGTATTGTCACTATGTTTGTTTGTGTGCCAGTAGCAGTGTGAGTGCATTAGAGCTGAGTGTGTGTATTCTGTGTGTGTGTCAGTAACAGGCAGCAGAGGGTTGTGTTTGTATTATGTGTGTGACTAGCCAGCTGTGTATTGTCACTATGTGTGTGCCAGTAGCAGTGTGAGTGCATTAGAGCTGAGTGTGTGTATTCTATGTGTGTGTCAGTAACAGGCAGCAGAGGGCTGTGTTTGTATAGTGTGTGACTAGTCAGCTGTGTATTGTCACTCAGTGTGTGCCAGTAGCAGTGTGAGTGCATTAGAGCTGAGTGTGTGTATTCTGTGTGTGTGTCACTAGCAGGCAGCAGAGGGCTTTGTTTATATTGTGTGTATGACTAGTCAGCTGTGTATTGTCACTATGGGGCCGATTTATCAGTGTCAGGTGGACATGATACGCTGTAGCGTATCATGTCCGCCAGACATCGCTGAATGCCAACAGCATACGCTGTCGGCATTTAACATTGCACAAGCAGTTTTGGTAATCAATATTCGATCGGGCGGATTGATGTCCGCAGCCTCAGAGGTAGCGGACAAGTTAAGGAGCAGCGGTCTTAAGACCGCTGCTTCTTAACTCCTGTTTCCAGCGAGCCTAAAGGCTTGCGCAGAAACAGGGGTATTTGGCCCCTTTTTGGCCATGATAAATCGGGCCCTATGTGTGTGCCAGTAGCAGTGTGTGTGAATTAGAGCTAAGTGTGTGTATTCTGTGTGTGTGTCACTAGTAGGCAGAAGAGGGCTGTTTGTATTGTGTGTGTGACTAGTCAGCTGTGTATTGCCACTATGTGTATGTGTGTGCCAGTAGCAGTGTGAGTGCATTAGAGCTGAGTGTGTATATTCTGTGTGTGTCAGTAACAGGCAGTAGAGGGCTGTGTTTGTATTGTGTGTGTGACTAGTCAGCTGTGTATTGTCACTATGTGTGTGCCAGTAGCAGTGTGAGTGCATTAGAGCTGAGTGTGTGTATTCTGTGTGTGTGTCACTAGCAGGCAGCAGAGGGCCGTGCTTGTATTGTGTGTGTGTGTGACTAGTCAGCTGTGTATTGTCACTATGTGTGTGCCAGTAGCAGTGTGAGTGCATTAGAGCTGTGTGTGTGTATTCTGTGTGTGTGTCACTAGCAGGCAGCAGAGGCCTGTGTTTGTATTGTGTGTGTGACTAGTCAGCTGTGTATTGTCACTATGTGTGTGCCAGTAGCAGTGTGAGTGCATTAGAGCTGAGTGTGTGTATTCTGTGTGTGTGTCAGTAGCAGGCAGCAGAGGGCTATGTTTGTATTGTGTGTGTGATTAGTCACCTTAGTATTGTCACTATGTGTGTGCCAGTAGCAGTGAGTGCATTAGAGCTGAGTGTGTGTATTCTGTGTGTGTGTATTCTGTGTGTGTCACTAGCAGGCAGTAGAGGGCTGTGTTTGTATTGTGTGTGTGACTAGTCAGCTGTGTATTGTCACTATGTGTGTGCCAGTAGCAGTGTGAGTGCATTAGAGCTGAGTGTGTGTATTCTGTGTGTGTGTCACTAGCAGGCAGCAGAGGGCCGTGCTTGTATTGTGTGTGTGACACGTCAGCTGTGTATTGTCACTATGTGTGTGCCAGTAGCAGTGTTAGTGCATTAGAGCTGAGTGTGTGTATTCTGTGTCACTAGCAGGCAGCAGAGGGCCGTGCTTGTATTGTGTGTGTGACTAGTCAGCTGTGTATTGTCACTATGTGTGTGCCAGTAGCAGTGTGAGTGCATTAGAGCTGAGTGTGTGTATTCTGTGTGTGTGTCACTAGCAGGCAGCAGAGGGCTGTGTTTGTATTGTGTGTGTGACTAGTCAGCTGTGTATTGTCACTATGTGTGTGCCAGTAGCAGTGTGAGTGCATTAGAGCTGAGTGTGTGTATTCTGTGTGTGTGTGTCAGTAGCAGGCAGCAGAGGGCTATGCTTGTATTGTGTGTGTGACTAGTCAGCTGTGTATTGTCACTATGTGTGTGCCAGTAGCAGTGAGTGCATTAGAGCTGTGTGTGTGTATTCTGTGTGTGTGTCACTAGCAGGCAGCAGAGGGCTGTGTTTGTATTATGTGTGTGACTAGTCAGCTGTGTATTGTCACTATGTGTGTGCCAGTAGCAGTGTGAGTGCATTAGAGCTGTGTGTGTGTGTCACTAGCAGGCAGCAGAGGGCTGTGTTTGTATTGTGTGTGTTACTAGTCAGCTGTGTATTGTCACTATGTGTGTGCCAGTAGCAGTGTGAGTGCATTAGAGCTGAGTGTGTGTATTCTGTGTGTGTGTCACTAGCAGGCAGCAGAGGGCTGTGTTTGTATTGTGTGTGTGACTAGTCAGCTGTGTATTGTCACTATGTGTGTGCCAGTAGCAGTGTGAGTGCATTAGAGCTGAGTGTGTGTATTCTCTGTGTGTGTGTCAGTAGCAGGCAGCAGAGGGCTATGTTTGTATTGTGTGTGTGATTAGTCAGCTGTGTATTGTCACTATGTGTGTGCCAGTAGCAGTGTGAGTGCATTAGAGCTGAGTGTGTGTATTCTGTGTGTGTGTCACTAGCAGGCAGCAGAGGGCTGTGTTTGTATTGTGTGTGTTACTAGTCAGCTGTGTATTGTCACTATGTGTGTGCCAGTAGCAGTGTGAGTGCATTAGAGCTGAGTGTGTGTATTCTCTGTGTGTGTCACTAGCAGGCAGCAGAGGGCTATGTTTGTATTGTGGGCTATGTTTGTATTGTGTGTGTGACAAGCTAGCCAGCTGTGTGTTGTCATTGTGTGTGTGTTATTAGTGTAGTGTCCCTCTGTGTTGAGCGCTGTCCCCGTAGTGTGACCCTGCTTGATTCTCCAATCTGGAGCGGCGGCGGCAGAAAATCTCCGACTTCTCCAGGTCCTCCCGGGAAAAGCTGCTCCAGCAGCGGGAGAAGATGTTCTCAAAGTTCACCTCCATCCTCCAGCACGCCGTAGAGGCGGTAAGTAAGACAGGGTGTTGATCGGTGCAGCAGGACGAATCTTATAATCTAGGCCGGGGATGTGATCTGGGCCTGGTAGGCCGCTGCCTGGGGAGTTTCCTGTTTGGGAGTCCGCGGTTGGCTTACAGGTGTGCGGCGCTGGGCAGGGAGGGGAGTGAGCTGATGTGGCAGCAGCCGAGCAGAGTCCAATACTAGCTGCTGCCTGCTGTACCCTCTTGTATACATCACACTATGTACACGTGTACACATCTAGGTTTATTTGCTATTATGTTATATAAAGTGTAAAATGAGATCTGCCAGTCACAAGAGAACATTAGTCTCTGCCTTGTGTGTATACAGAACTGCTGTTTGGTGACTGTAGGAACAGCTGTATACATCCCCTGTTATCATCCTGTATCTAGTGATATACTGTGTGTGTGTGTATATATATATATATATATGGTTCATTTTCTTTATCTGCTTGTTCAAGGTGGCAAATTCCTTCCCCAATTGGCACATTCTAATGCAGTAATACAAACCATTCAATTCATTAGAGAATTTTATAATCTGAAATGCAAGCTGGTAACCATAGTGTTGCTGCTCCACATCAGTACACCTGAACCAATCAGGAAAGACATACATAGATAGCCATGTCCTGTTTATGACTGGTTTCAGGGCATTCTTTGTTTGGGTTAAGCACATAGTTACTAATGGTCATTTATGCAGTAATAAAATGTTGTAAAAAGTAAAGCATTATATTATTGCATTAGTCTATTGCATGTCTATTTAAATATTGTACCCAGCACTAGATGTACCCATTTAAACAGTATAGAACTACCGTTTAGCAGCAGTAATGTTGCAGGCAGAGATCACAAGATTACGCCTATAGTTTGATTTTGCCACCTTTGACATTAAGGTAGGAGAATGACACAGTTGACATTATCAATAAAAGGTGAGTTGGTGATATGGTTGCTAAGGTTTTTTCACACACACACAAAATTAGGTGTTGTGAAAATCAATGGATAGGTAACATTTAAAACAGCGGTATCAAGCTCAATGTATGGGCACTTAAAACTGAGTAAGTGCTCCGGAACTGGATACACTAGGGACCAGAAGTAACATTTACCCAAGTAGTAGTGCATGCCCACAACATAATTACACTACACAGTTGTCTATCAAGTGAAAGGATCATTCTGGAACTGTATAACAACGTAAAAAGTGACATTTATCCTGGCAGTGCATGGTGGGAGTCTACACTGGACACTTTATTTTTATCTTGTAGATGCCTATATAGATATCAACTAGTTACATCTCTTAGAACCCTAAAATAAAAACTGACAACCTAAATTAATGGTTTACCTATTAAACAAGGGAGGCCAGATTAAACTATTTTGAGGGCTGCATATGGCCCTGGGCACTTTGAGACCACTGATTTCAAATGTTACTTTTTGTGCCTAATGTTTTGTTTTGTTATAGTTATTTGATCTCTTTATGCATATCTCCTTCTCTGGTTTCCATGCTACCATATGTGCATGCCATACTACTGATTTCTGTTTACCTTGAACTTGGAGAAATTACATTTATTTGTTTTTGTCAATAAATTGTCATTGACATTGTCAGACATCTGTATTAGTGGCTTATGAACCACAGACAGGAATATAATGTTCTCCAACTAGATAAATACTAAAAAAAAAATTGCACAAAACCTTCACTCAAAGTAGTATGAGTGATCTTTTTTAAATGTTGATACTAAGATTACTAGTATAAAATACTCTCTGAGAAATGTTGTGGTTTCAGATGACAACATTAAAATGTTGCCTTTGGCAGAACAGCATTGTCAGCGTGTTCACTAGCCTTAGAATGTGGTCAGGTGATTTTAGAGACATTGTGATCAGATCCGCTAATAGTTTTGGATTTACTGCATGTACCATACATAAACCTTAGATCATATTTTGGCTATGACTATGTTAAACAATTATCAGCAGGTTGACATTCTTTTTAATTAATTTTTCAAACAGAGTTTTTGCCACAGCAGTGTTACTGAGAATTGTTATAACTTTTAAATGGAAGCTGAGGTTATATGAGCGTCAACTATCTAAGTCAATTGTTACATTTTATATCAATCTGATGATTTATATTGAATTTGGGAGTTGTTGAATACCTAATATATGTTTAATTCCTATGGCATGCAGAGTCCACAATTTCATTCCAATTAATAGTGGGAATTCAACTCCTGGCCAGCAGAAGGAGACAACAAACAACCCAGCAGAGCTGTTACGTGTCACTTCCCTTACCCATAACCCCCAGTCATTCTTTGCCTCTATCATCGGGAGGACGTGCGAAGACGGTGTCTGAAAAGATTTAATCCTTTTTATGGGTACTTTTCCCTGCAAGCAAGGATTTTGGGCTATGCTGTGTTCATGTCAATTTCTTTAGTAAGAGTAATGGTGGCTTTTAGCAGTTGGAAGACGGAGAGGTAGTCTTTGCTTTCCTTCCAACATTTATGCTAACCCCTATTTAGAAAACCAGGGTTGGTTACTCTGTTTTTATTGAATCTTCAGGTCCTTGTCAGCAGTTGGGTGAGGCTGACAGACTTGAAGCTGCTGTGACTGCTCAACAGCAGAAGACCCTGGTGTAGCTTAGTGGTTAGCACACCTGACTAGGAGGCAGAAGGTTGAGAGATTGAATCCACCCACAGGTGCTGGTCCTTTCTGTTATCATTTATTCTTAAAAGGAAGCTTTCAAGGTGGAAGGACTGGGATTTCAGGGACCTAGTGGGACCTGCTACCCTCAGGAGGGGTATGTATATTTGTTATTTCCACAGTTTAGGATATATTGCGGCTGAGCAGTTATATGGGATTTTGCCGCTTCCATTGGTTGTCTAATCTACAATAGAACCAGGCTTATGGTGTGTGGGGACATGATATCAGAGGGGTATTATGCACCACACTTTAATCCCTGTTCAGTCCGTTTTAACGGATTTTGAGGTCCTATATTAATTTTTAGGGCTCAGTGGTTCCTTCATGAAGGGATTATATTTTGTTGGGATATACTTACTTAATCATTTAGCCTTTTTCCTCCTACGACTATAGACCTCCAGTCGTATATAAGGTAGTGGTGTGGTGTTTGTCTGCAGGAATGCAGTCTAAAGAGCCAATCTCTGAAGGAGGGATTGGATATATTTATTAATTTGACAAAAATGGAGTGATTCTTTCTCTCCTACTCCAAGGCTCTGTATATTAGGTATATTTTTCCCACCACATAAAGGATCATACTTTTTATGGGAGTTTATCTGAAGTGTTTTTTTTTTCCCACTTTGGCACCATTCTGCCCGGGCTCATTTGGCCTGTTTAATGTAGCGCAAGACTCCTCTTTCAACTTAATTATGGGTTTATAGAGGTGGGTCTCGGTCTTTACCAGGATAGAGACTCGGCTGTGAGAAAATGTTTACAGTAAGAAGCACAACTGTTTTTTGCCTGTTGCCCTAATGGAGGGGGATTCATCGTTATCTGTGGTGCTCGCAATCCGCATATTTCCTAATTTATGTTCACTTCTTATTCTGTACAACTGATAGTTATTGTATTCAAGTTGTGAAACGATCCTACTTACTCAAACATCTTTATTCATGTGAAGAGTGGGCATTGAGAGAGAAAGGGAAATGTATTGTTTAAATTTGGCTGCAAACTGCCGTTTCTTTTTATCCTGTAGTAGTATGCACCTCAGTTGCGGTTCCCTCGTCTGGTAGTATTTCTCCCTTCTCGTATAAGCACCATGGGGTGGGGGGGGGGGGGAATCTGTAATTTGGTATGCCGTTCCCACTTAGATTACAGAGACATTGCATGTGTGTGTGCTGTTTACATATAATTTTAATGTTTAGTCTGAGGGTCAAGTAGCCTGTTTCATACTTCTAGAGGCGCTGCAAGGACCTTCTCAGCTGAGTATCTGTTTTTTTACTCAGTCTGTAAGACTTTTTAGGTTGTTGCACAGTTAAACATTTTCTAGCTATCTTAGTAATGGCATTAACGTCCTGGACTTCTGTCTTCTGGGGAATGCAGTCTGAACAGGACTGTTCAGAAGAGGCTTGCTATAGCGCCCTTATTGTCTGATACATTTTGGTATCAGTGGGGTTAATATTTGTTTTGCAGGGAGCTTTTATTAAAATGTATTTTAATCCCTTTCTGTAAATTGGGCTCTTTTTATACCTGAATCACTAGTAGGCATGAGGTCTGAGATTAGTCTCTACCTTTCTACTGGAATTATTTTATTTTATGAATTTTTACTATATTCTCTCTGTTTAAGATTTTCTGTTAATAATTTCTTTTTAACAGTTGTTTTTTCTTGGTGAAGGCGCTACCATGTGGTTTTTATCATACAATTCTGGATTCTCTGAAGCTTACGACTTAGAGATTGAACGCCCAGTTTTTGGCTTGGCGTGGCTTTTCTGAGAAGGTCATTGACCCTGTGCTTCAGATTCGTATACCAGGTTACTCGTAGGATTTACCATAAGGATATGGTGTAAATACCTTTTGTTTGGTGTGAATCAGAGGGTTTCTCTTGAAGCAGGGTTAGGGTACCAAGTATCTTATTCAGAAAGGTTTGTCAGTCAGCACTCTGAAGGATCAGATTTCTGCTGTCTATTATTTGGCTCAATCGTCTGGCAGATCTGCCAGATGTTCAATCTTGGGTAGGGCCTTGGTCAGAATCAGGCCTGTGTTTAATCCAGTTGCTCCCCCTTGGAGCTTTAGTCTTGTTCTTACATTTTTGCAGCAGGCTCCGTTTGAGCCGATGCATTCGGTGGAAATCTTGTAAAGTTTTGTTTGTTCTTGCTTTTCTTCTGCTTGCTGATTTTCCAAGTTTTCGACTCTGCTGTGTGACCCCTTACCTTATTTTTCATGCAGATAAAGAGGTCCTTCGTTCTAAGATGGGATTTTTCCTAAGGTAGTGTCTGATCGCAATATCAATCTGGTTAAAGTTGTTCCTTCTTTTTATCCCATACCACCTTCTAAGAAGGAATGCCTGTTGCATAACCTTGTCGTTGTGCGTGCTCTAAAAGATTTTTGGCAATCTTCTGCCCTGTTTGTTGTTTTCGCTGGTAAGTGTAAGGGTCAGGAGGCTTCTTATACTTCTCTTTATCTCTGTTTGAGAAGTGTTATCCAATTAGTTTAAGTGATAATTGGACAACAGCCTCCTAGGAAAATTATGTCTCATTCCACTAGAGCTGTCTCTTCTTCCTTGGTTTTCACAAATGAAGCTTCTGTGGAGCAAATCTGCAAGGCGACCCCATGGTCCTCATTGCATACTTTTTCCATATTCTACAAATTTATACTTTTGCTTCGGCTGAGGCTGCCTTTGGGAGAAAAGTTCTTTAAGCGGTGGTGCCTTCTGTTTAGGTCTGCCTGTCTTGTTCTCCCTCCCTATGATTCTGTGCCCCCTTTACATTGGGTATTTGTTCCCCCTAGTAATTGGAATGAAATCGTGGACTCTTCATAGGAAAGAATAAATTTCTTTCTTTCCAGGCATGGAGAGTCCACGACCCGCCCTTATTTAAATTTAAGACAGCACATTTTCTTTGTACAAACCTCAGGCACCTCTATACCCTTGTGTTAGCTTCTTTTTCCATTTTCCTTTGGCCAAATGACTGGGAGTTATGGGTAAGGGAAGTGACACTTAAAGGGATATTGAACCCAAATTTTTTCTTCCGTGATTCAGATAGAGCATGACATTTTAAGCAACTTTATAATTTACTCCTATTATCAAATTTTCTTCATTCTCTTGGTATCTTTATTTGAAATGCAAGAATGTAAGTTTAGATGCCGGCCCATTTTTGGTGAACAACCTGGGTTGTTATTGCTGATTGGTGGATGAATTCATCCACCAATAAAAAAGTGCTGTCAAGAGTTCTGATAAAAAAAAAAGCTTAGATGCTTTCTTTTTCAAATAAAGATAACAAGAAAACAAAGAAATATTAATAATAGGAGTAAATTAGAAAGTTACTTAAAATTGCATGCACTATCTGAATCACAAAAGAAAAAATTTGGGTTCAGTGTCCCTTTAATAGCTCTGTTGGGTTGCTCTTTGCCTCCTCCTGCTGGCCAGGAGTTGAATTCCCACTAGTAATTGTAATGAAATCATGGACTCTCCATGCCTGGAAAGAAAGAAATTTATCCGATAAGCATACATTTTGTTATATATATGCTTGGTTACTAATCAGAGCAGGTTGATTGACTGTGAGTTTGATATTGCCTTCTTGATTTATATTTAAAAGATAATTTATTTACTTTAGTGAGAGCCTAGGGCACCATACGGTATAGAGGGTCATCTTGTGTGAGCGAATATATAGCTAAAAATAACATTGTGTTTTTCAATGTGTTCCTGTTCTCCTGTGTGACGTGTGTTTTCAGATGTCAGCAGACATGACAACCTTGGAAGGTGACCAACAAGATGTGTTTTAGGATCTTTGCCAGCACAGTCCGTTATTTTTCCCATTGGCCTTATGTTATTCATATAATATTGTACACAGAGGAGGATTCCTTAAAGGCACAGTGTATACCAATTTTCATATAACTGCATGTAATAGACACTACTATAAAGAAGAATCTGCACAGATACTGATCTAAAAATCCAGTATAAAAACTTACTAAGAAGCTCTCACTTTAGCACTGTTGATGAGGTTAGGCTGAGAGAGCAGGAATAGCAGATATACTACCAGATGGGCTATATAAATGGATTATCTACAAAACATTTATGCAAAGAAGAGTCTAGTGTACAATGTCCCTTTAATATCTGTGGCTTTGGAGGAAACTTTGATCAGGAGTTGTATTGATTTCTATGTAGAGACAAATAACTACAGGTGGCCCTCGGTTTACAACGGTTCAATTTACAACCATTCCTTCTGGAACCTAACCCCGGCATAAACTGAGGGCTACCTGTATATGGAAAAGCTTTTCAAATTTTAATAGCAAAGTTCACCATTTTCCATTTTGTTTTCCGTACTTGCCTGTTGTGTAAACACTGATATTGGGTGTTCCTATTAGATGCCGACATTGTTTCTTCACAATACTGCAACCTTTAATCCTCAGCAATCTTTATAGAATTCAAGAAGCAAGTTAAAGGTTATGTTTGGAGTTTTCTGTATAACTATATATGTACAAGGTTAGGATCTCTGTTGTGCGCTTGTCGTATAATGCTAGATCTTGTAATTAATAATAAATGAATACAACAGTTTAGTCTTGTTTGTATAATTGTGACAATCTGTCCATTTAATCTCTTTATGGCTCCTAATATTCTTCCCAAACATTTTCTTTTATTATTCAGATGGAGCACACCATTTTTAAACAACTTTCCATTGTACTTATTATCTAATTTGCTTTGTTCTCTTGGTATGCTTTGTTGAAAAGTATACCTAGGTAGGCTCAGGAGCTGTGAACTAGCTGCTTATTGGTGGCTGCACAAATATTCCTCTTATCGTGCTTACCAATGCGTTCAGCTAGCTTCCAGTAGTCCATTGCTGCTCCTTACAATAAAGGATACCAAGAGAATGAAGCAAAATTGATAATAGAAGTAAATTGGAAAGTTGTTTAAACTTGTATTCTCTTTCTGAGTCATAAAATAAAAAAATGGGTTTAATATCTCTTTAACTTTTTAGAATCTTTAACTTAAAGTGAATGTCAATTTTGATGCTAAAGTGCCCGGTTTTTAAAAATTCAAATAAAAACAGGGGCACTTTAATTCATCAAAATGTACATTTCACTCCTGTTGTGAAAAATAAAAAACTTACCTTTTAATCTTCACAGCCGCTCCAGCTTCCTCCGCCCGTCGCAAAGCCTCTTCCTGGGTCTAAAATGAGGAATCCGGCTTCCTCCAATCACAGCGTTGAATCATACACTGATTCCCCCGGGGGGGAAGCCGTGATTGGAGGATGACCTAGCCATCATTTCTGACGTCAGAAATGGCTTGCGACGACCGGAGGAAGCTGGAGCTGCTGTGAAGAATAAAAGTTAAGGTTTTTTTTTTTCACAACAGGAGTGAAATGTACATTTTGATGAATTAAAGTGTTGCTGTTTTTAATCAAATTTTTTAAAAACCGGGCACTTTAGCATCAAAATTTACATTCACTTTAAGTCCCCCCCAACTAACTCCCTGAGTTAGAACATAGTTTTTTTAGCAGATTGTTGTGATGTTTTATGAGTATTTCCAATGACGGAAAACATTTTTGGGGATCATGCTGGAAATTAGACACATTCACTTCTGCCCTGGTTTTAAAAGCTGCAAAGTTATTATTATGTTTTAAACCAACGTGGAATTCTTGTGACTGATCTCATAGACGATTTTGTTGCACAACACCATGAAGGGACATTAAAAAAAATCTGCATGAAAAATGTTGCAGCTTATTGAACTAATATTGAAACTCACTGGAAGTGCATGTTTGTGCACAACTCATCCCTAGGGACAGATTGCCCACTGGCTGATTAGTGCACAGTGACTTATCCCACAAGTATAAAAAAACGGAATATTATTACATTTTAAAATTTCCTCCTTTATACTTGTATGCAAGACGGTGAAAAAATACTTTAATTTACTCAAAGCAACGGTGAGAAACAGGTGACATTGGGAAACTTGACGTCTGGTTTTTATCGCATGATGAGAAAAATGTTCCACATAACACCCAGAAAGCAAATGTTTATTTGTTCCACAGAAAGCACCTGCATTCCCCCTCCACCCTGTTTTACTTGATGCACTCTCTTCTATACAAGTAGCTATTTATGGTCCTATATAAATAGCTATTAATGGGTCCTATATAAATAGCTATTAATGGGTCCTATATAAATAGCTATTAATGGGTCCTATATAAATAGCTATTAATGGGTCCTATATAAATAGCTATTAATGGGTGCTATATAAATAGCTATTAATGGGTCCTATATAAATAGCTATTAATGGGTCCTATATAAATAGCTATTAATGGGTCCTATATAAATAGCTATTAATGGGTCCTATATAAATAGCTATTAATGGGTCCTATATAAATAGCTATTAATGGGTCCTATATAAATAGCTATTAATGGGTGCTATATAAATAGCTATTAATGGGTCCTATATAAATAGCTATTAATGGGTCCTATATAAATAGCTATTAATGGGTCCTATATAAATAGCTATTAATGGGTGCTATATAAATAGCTATTAATGGGTCCTATATAAATAGCTATTAATGGGTCCTATATAAATAGCTATTAATGGGTCCTATATAAATAGCTATTAATGGGTCCTATATAAATAGCTATTAATGGGTCCTATATAAATAGCTATTAATGGTCCTATATAAATAGCTATTAATGGGTCCTATATAAATAGCTATTAATGGGTCCTATATAAATAGCTATTAATGGGTCCTATATAAATAGCTATTAATGGGTCCTATATAAATAGCTATTAATGGGTGCTATATAAATAGCTATTAATGGGTCCTATATAAATAGCTATTAATGGGTCCTATATAAATAGCTATTAATGGGTCCTATATAAATAGCTATTAATGGGTCCTATATAAATAGCTATTAATGGGTCCTATATAAATAACTATTAATGGTCCTATATAAATAGCTATTAATGGGTCCTATATAAATAGCTATTAATGGTCCTATATAAATAGCTATTAATGGGTCCTATATAAATAACTGTTAATGGTCCTATATAAATAGCTATTAATGGGTCCTATATAAATAGCTATTAATGGGTGCTATATAAATAGCTATTTATGGTCCTATATAAATAGCTATTAATGGTCCTATATAAATAGCTATTAATGGTCCTATATAAATAGCTATTAATGGGTCCTATATAAATAGCTATTAATGGGTGCTATATAAATAGCTATTTATGGTCCTATATAAATAGCTATTAATGGTCCTATATAAATAGCTATTAATGGTCCTATATAAATAGCTATTAATGGTCCTATATAAATAGCTATTAATGGTCCTATATAAATAGCTATTAATGGGTCCTATATAAATAGCTATTAATGGTCCTATATAAATAGCTATTAATGGTCCTATATAAATAGCTATTAATGGTCCTATATAAATAGCTATTAATGGTCCTATATAAATAGCTATTAATGGTCCTATATAAATAGCTATTAATGGTCCTATATAAATAGCTATTAATGGTCCTATATAAATAGCTATTAATGGTCCTATATAAATAGCTATTAATGGGTCCTATATAAATTGCTATTAATGGGTCCTATATAAATAGCTATTAATGGGTCCTATATAAATAGCTATTTATGGGTCCTATATAAATAGCTATGTATGGGTCCTATATAAATAGCTATTAATGGGTCCTATATAAATAGCTATTAATGGGTCCTATATAAATAGCTATTAATGGTCCTATATAAATAGCTATTAATGGGTCCTATATAAATAGCTATGAATGGGTCCTATATAAATAGCTATGAATGGGTCCTATATAAATAGCTATTAATGGGTCCTATATAAATAGCTATTAATGGTTCTATATAAATAGCTATTAATGGGTCCTATATAAATAGCTATTAATGGTTCTATATAAATAGCTATTAATGGGTCCTATATAAATAGCTATTAATGGGTCCTATATAAATAGCTATTAATGGGTGCTATATAAATAGCTATTAATGGGTCCTATATAAATAGCTATTAATGGGTCCTATATAAATAGTTATTAATGGGTCCTATATAAATAGCTATTAATGGGTCCTATATAAATAGCTATTAATGGGTGCTATATAAATAGCTATTAATGGGTCCTATATAAATAGCTATGTATGGGTCCTATATAAATAGCTATTAATGGTTCTATATAAATATCTATTTATGGTCCTATATAGGTGACACAAATGACTGTACAGCCCTTATTAGCGTTCCGTAACCATTTGTATGACCTGGAAGTGCTTCAAGTTGCCCTTTGTTGCCTTGAACTGATGTTCTTATGGCAAAATAGATTTAAAATGAAAGGGAAAACAATATATTGTGAGCTGTGAATTTGATGCATTTTTTCACGCCTGTATTTTTGTGTTTGCTGTTTCCCCAGTCTGTTTCTGCCCCAACCCTTCTCTCACCCTTTGCATCATAAGCACCTGGTCACGTGCACGTCCCTCTCCTCACAAGGCGTTCATTAAATATAAAGGGCTATGAAACACAATTTGTTTTTCTTTCATGATTCAGCTAAAGCATGAATTTACTTTTATTATCAATGTTTATTTGTTCTCTTGGTATCTTTTGTTGAAAATCAGGGGTGTAAGCTTAGGAGCTGGCCCATTTCTGGAGCACTATATGGCAGCAGTTTTACAAGAATGTGATCCATTTGCAAGAGCACTATATGGCAGCACTATTTCCTGCCATGCAGGGCACCAGATGCCTACCTAGGTATCTCTGCAACACAGAATGTCATGGGAACGAAGCAAATTTGATAATGAACTAAATTTGAAACTAAAATGAAAATCTTTGTCTAATTCACAAAATAATTTTTTTTGGTTTCATATCCCTTTAACTGGACTCTCATTTCTCCTATAACCTATGCACAGTTATATACCAGGCCATTACAGATGACCCATGGCTGTATTTGCCACCGATCCGTTCTGCGGAACTAATTCCTTGTAACCCTCTGGCGCACCCTGACCTTGTCTGATGAGTTTCTCACTATTGTTAGATATCCTCGGCTTTATCTTTGCAGTGTGTACTCTGTACCATGGGTCTATCCAATTTGTGTTCTAAATATTGTTCCCCTTTTTTAGCTGGCACCTTCTCTTCCTTTACAAGAAGACTTTGTGTACCACTGGAAGGCAATAACGCATTACTATATTGAAACATCTGGTAAGTTTTGATGAATTACTCTGAAATGACCATAAAAAGTGCAATGCAAATCTTTCCATTAACTTAGTTTGTTTTCATTCTCAAAAATCCATGAACCAATTTTTTTTCTCTCCCTATTTCCATTTGTGGGTCAGATAGAGCATGCAAATGAAGACTTTTTAATTACTTCTTTTATTAAATTTACTTTATTTTCTTGTTTGTTTTTTTAAGAATATCTAAGTTAAGGAGCCGGCCTATTTTTGGTTCAGCACCGGGGTTGCACTTGCTGATTGGTGGCTAAATGTACCCACCCACCAATAAGAAAGCTCTATCCAGGGTGCTAAACCAAAAATAGGCTGGCTTCTTAGCTTAGATTCCAGCTTCTTCAAATAAAGATAGCAAGAGAATGAAGAAAAATTGATAATAGGAGTAAAATTAGAAAGTTGCTTAAAATTGCATGCTCTATCTGAATCATTAAAGAACAAAATTGGGTTTAGTGTCCCTTTAAACACAAAGCTATATGCAAGCAGTAATGTATTAATAAAATGCTCTAACAGTATTTCCTGTTCGCAGTCTATGTACCTTTTATATAGTGTATGCGTGTATTTATTTTTGGAGTCTACAGTGTGCGCATCACAGATCCCCTACCTATGTTTAAGCACATCATTTATGTCATCTTTAGACGACAAAGCTCCAGTAACCGATACAAACATACCCTCACATCTGGAGCAGATGCTGGACATTCTGGTGCAAGAAGAGAATGAGAGAGAGTCTGGAGAGACAGGACCGTGCATGGAATATTTATTACACCATAAAGTCTTGGAAACCTTGTATACTCTGGGAAAAGCTGATGTGAGTTTTAGTGAATCTTGTTTACAATGTATTTGTTTTCAGTTTGTTTGTTTTTCTGATTGACTAATGTATTACACTCATAATGGTCCTTTCATCAAGAACCAACATACGTCTTACAAGGGCTCTATTTATCGTTCCAATTCTCCTATATTTTCTCCTAAAAGTTCTCATGAGAGATAATTCTCCTATTTATTATTCAATAATACTCCTAAAATTGGGCAAGTTCGACTGTAATATTCTCCTACTTTGTTCTAACTCTCCTTGGAGAACATGTTCTCCAAAAAAAGGGTTAAATTAGATCTTTTTAGTCGTATTTCATATAGTTCTCCTAATAATTCTCCTAGTTACAAATTTATCATTTATATTCTCCTGTGGAGGACTGAAAGTTCTCCTGCAAGTTCCTACCTTAAAGTTCTCCATAGCTACAGTGGAGAACAGCATTAGAAATCTATTCTCTACCAGTTGTAGAAGCAGTTACACACACAAAAAGGGCTCTACAAGGTTCAAAAATTATCTATAACAAAGCACAATAATAATGGTTATTGGAGCGCAATAATAATAATTTATGATGGAGTGAAAAAAATATATATATAATGGAGCACCAAAATAATATATAACAGAGCACAAAAATGCTGTCTATAGGGGCATAAAAATAAGATATAAAAAAGCGCTAAAATTGATGCACAAAAACAATGAAAATGTAGATCTATTTCATATATGAAAGTTTGCTGAAGAGGGGCGTTAACAAAGCTACTAGGAAGGCTGTATAAAGATTTCTATTGGTTTATATATCATTGACATGGAGAATAGTTGCTTATTTTTAGTGATAAATAAGGAGAAGATACTAATCCGACTGGAGAAATTTATCATTAGTTCTCCCCAGCTCTCCTCAGCTCTCCCATGGAGAAAAAACTACTTTTTTATAATAAATATGGGCGCACATGTACTCCTCTCCTAAGGAGAGCTGTGGAGAACTGATAGGAGAACAAAAAGGAGAATTCCCCAAATGATTGATAAATAGAGCCCCAAATATCCAGAAAATGACTTCATACAATGTACAACATTATGTAAAAGCCTGTTCTAAATAAACCTACTTTTTTGTGTTATGCTAGTGGTGGTTTGCTCCCGCCCACCAATAAAGCTGGGGTAGTTGTCTCAATCAGCCAATGAGCATGTATACTGAGATATCAGCTACAACTTGTTTTACACCAATAAAGCTGCGGTAGTTGTCTCAATGAGCATGTATACTGAGATATCAGCTACAACTTGTTTTACACCAATAAAGCTGCGGTAGTTGTCTCAATGAGCCAATGAGCATGTATACTGAAATATCAGCTACAACTTGTTTTGCACCAATAAAGCTGCTGTAGTTGTCTCAATCAGCCAATGAGCATGTATACTGAGATATCAGCTACAACTTGTTTTGCACCAATAAAGCTGGGGTAGTTGTCTCAATCAGCCAATGAGCATGTATACTGAAATATCAGCTACAACTTGTTTTGCTGGTTTTAGTATAAAGCTAAACAGCTTTAACAATCGTTTTCATGTAAAAAAAATTCAATCTGTCTCATTCATAGAAATGATATATTTTGTGTTGCCTTTTATTTCCTTGTTTCTCTGTCATTTCCCTTTTTAATGTTCATTTTCCATTGCTCCATTTTATTTAAAGGGACATGAAACCCAAACTTTTTCTTTCTTGATTCAGGTAGTGCATGCAATATTAAACACCTTTCCAAATGGCTGCTTTTATCAAATTTGCTTTGTTCTTTTTTTCGTTCTTTGTTGAAGGCACTACTGGGACCTAGCTGACCACATCTAGTGTGCTAACGACAAGAGGCATATATGTGCAGCCACCAATCAGCAGCTAACTCCCAGGAGTGTGTTGCTGCTCCTGAACCTACCTAGGTATACTTTTCAACAAAGGATACCAAGTGAACAAAGTGAATTAGTTAACAGAAGTAAATTGGAAAGTTGTTTACAATTGCACTTTCTAGGTAAATCATGGGAGTTTATTTTGCCTTACTGTCCCTTTAAGAGATGATGTACTACAAAAAGATAATTTATATAAAAGAGCAACATTTAATACATATTTGTTTGCCTAAAAAAGTTCAGTAAAATCTTTTTCTATGTAAACAAATGCATTATTAGTTATTTACTTGCTGGCTGATGAGCACAACTCCTAAATCCCTATTGGTAGAGTGGGGCCAGGTCCTTCAAGCCTGGCAAAGCTCTCCATTTTTTTTACACTCACAAACACTGTCTCCCAGGCAGAGAGAGCGCTGATCTAGCGGGAAATATGAAACATGGTTTGACAGAAGACAGTCCTCTTGAGTCCTTACCCAATCTGTTTATTTATTTCAAAACTTGATTTCTAATATATTTAAAGGGACATAAAACCCAAAATTTTTCTTTCCCGATTTAGAAAGAGCATGCAATTTTAAACAACTTTCTAATTTACTTCTATTATCTGATGTGCTGCATTCACGTGATATCCTTTGCTGAAAGGCATATCTAGATAGGCTCAGTAGCTGCTGATTGGTGGCTACACATAGATGCCTCATGTGATTGGCTCACCCATATGCATTGTTATTTCTTCAACAAAGGATATGTAAAGAATGAAGCAAATTAGATAATAGAAGTAAATTTGAATGTTGTTTAAAATTGTTTTCTCTATCCGAATCATGAAAGAAAAATTTTGGGTTTAGTGCCCCTTTAACTTTCATCTTATATGTACCTTAAACTTTCATCACTGATTAAAAACAATGCTTTCCAATTTGCTTGCGTTGTCTTGATGTCGTTATAAAAATGTAGCCCTATTCCACGACAACATACTGAGAGAGGTTTAGGAGTGTGCACACATCTCAAGCACTATATATGGCAGTGGTGATTGCAACAATGTCTAACGTTACTGAATGTTATTCAGGATTTTTTCATGAGACATGTTCTATTCTAAATAAGCAGTCTGAAGTATTTGTGTGCGAGTAAGACAGCTTCAGCAGCCATCTCCATAATTATTACTCTTAAAGGGACAGGCAGTTCTAAAAATATTCTATTTTGTAGTTTATTCTGTCATGTATATGAAAGAGCCCTATTTATACTTGTTAACATATTTTCTTATGACAAAAACTTTTTTTTATTTTTTTTTATTTTGATGCTAACTGAAAATGTATGTCTGTATACAACTGGTCCTTAAAGGAATACTTTAGTCAAAATTAAACTTTCATGATTCAGATAGAGCATGGAATTTTAAACAACTTTCTAATTTACTCCTGTTATCAATTTTTTTTCGTTCTCTTGCTATCTTTATTTAAATGTATGCTTAGGAGCCCATTTTTGGTTCAGAACCTGGGTAGAGCTTGCTTGATTGGTGGCTACATTTAGACACCCATCAGAAAGTGCTACCCAGGTGATGAAGCAAAAATGGGCCAGCTCCTATGCTTACGTTCTTGCTTTTTCAAATAAAGATACCAAGAGAATGAAGAAAAAATAATAGGAGTATATTAGAAAGTTGCTTAAAATTGAATGCTCTATTTGAATCATGAAAGTTTAATTTTGACTAGACTATCCCTTTAAGGACTTATTGCTCACTGGCTGATAAGCAGAAAATCCTACTGGTTTATTGATGACCAGTGACACACCTCAAAAACATAAAAAATGGCCCTATTTTTAATTGGAAACTTTTTTTCCCACAATCCATGTGATCATTTTTAAGAGTAGATCTTTTTATTTAAGATGCTTATGTCCTATGATCTAAGACAGCTGTATTACAGGCTTTATTTACTGCCTATCCCTAGCATCAGACCTCTCTAGAGAATAAACCATAAAAAACATCGGAACACATAGCCACTTAAGATGTGTTTATTCTGTTTGCAGTAAGCATCATAGTTGTAACAAGGGCAGCATCTGATAAAGCTGACGCGTTTCGTGCATTCCCAGTTGTGCTTCATCAGATACCTTTTGTCTGGTTGTTTCAAACCATTTTTAACCTTGTGCATTATCTACCATTACTACTTCACTGTATCTATCAGTTAATGTTATTTAAATTCTACTCTCATGTGTAAATGTGGTTGCTATTCAGACAGGTGTATTGCTTTATACACGTTCACCAAATACCGTTATTTTGCTAAGACCATTATAAGCTTATTCTAAGAAAAATAGCTTAAAGATATATGAAACAAAAAAACAATTATTTTGTGATTCAGACAGAACAAACAATTGAAAAAAAGTTTCCAATTTACTTCTATTATCAAATTTACTTCGTTCCTATGATATTCTGTGTTGAAGAGATACCTAGGTATGCATCTGATGCACTACATGGTGTGAAATAGCGTTGCCATCTAGGTCTATTGCAAATGGATAATATTCTTGTAAAACTGCTGCCATATAGAAATAGGCTGGCTCCTAAGCATATGTGCCTGCTTTTCATCAAAAGATACCAAGAGAACAAAAAATGATAATATAAGTAAATTAGTTGTTTAAAATTTCATGCTCTATCTAAATCGCGAAAGAAAAAAATGTGGGTTTCATAGCCCTTTAAAGTAATTAATACATGATTGTATCTTATGCATTTTGTGTTTTCTTTGGGATATTTTCCGTCTTACCACATTTTTTTCCCTAGCTTTTTAATGTTTTTTTGTTTTTATTTTTTTCCAGTGTCCCCCGGGTATGAAACAGCAGGTTCTGGTTTTCTACACAAAACTTTTAGGAAGAATCAAGCAGCCTCTTCTTCCTCATATTAACGTGCACAGACCAGTCCAGGTACAAAATACTGTAGGAAACTGTTCTTACACTTCAATCACTTTGCCTCATTAGCATTGATTGGCTGCCAGACATCTCCTTGCTCTGGGGTATCTGATTGTGTGAAAAAATATTTGTTAGTTTTATATAGAACCAATACAGCTGTGCTCATAAGTTTACAAACCCTGGCAGAATTTATAATTTCTTGGCCATTTTTCAGAGAATATGAATGATAACACAAAACCTTTTCTTTCACTCATGGTTAGTGTTTGGCTGAAGCCATTTATTATCAATCAACTGTGTTTACTCTTTTTAAATCATAATGACAACAGAAACTACCCCAGTTCTTAATACCGTGTATTGCCCCCTTTAACATCAATAACAGCTTGAAGTCTTTTGTGATATTTGTGGATGAGGCTCTTTATCTTCTCAGATTGTAAAGCTGCCCATTCTTCCTGGCAAAAAGCCTCCAGTTCCTTTAAATTCTTGGGCTGTCTTGCATGAACTGCACGTTTGAGATCTCCGCAGAGGGGCTCAATGATATTGAGGTCAGGAGACTGAGATGGTCACTCCAGAACCTTCACTTTATTCTGCTGTAGCCAATGACAGGTTGACATGGCCTTGTGTTTAGGATCATTGTCATGTTGGAATGTCCAAGTACGTCCCATGCGCAGCTTCCGGGCTGATGAATGCATATTTTCCTCCAGTATTTTTTGATAACATACTGCATTCATCTTGCCATCAATTCTGGCTAAATTTCCTGTGCCTTTGTAGCTCACACATCCCCAAAACATCAGCGATCCACCTCCGTGTTTCACAGTAGGAATGGTGTACCTTTAATCATAGGCCTTGTTGACTCCTCTCCAAATGTAGCGTTTATGGTTGTGGCCAAAAAGCTAAATTTTGGTCTCATCACTCCAAATGACTTTGTGCCAGAAGGTTTGAGGCTTGTATTTGTGCTGTTTGGCGTATTGTAAGCGGGATACTTTGTGTCATTTGCGTAGTAATGGCTTTCTTCTGGCGACTCGACCATGCAGCCCATCTTTCTTCAAGTGGCTCCTTATGGTGCATCTTGAAACAGCCACACCACATTTTCAGAGAGTCCTGTATTTCACCTGAAGTTATTTGTGGGTTTTTCTTTGCATCCCAAACAATTTTCCTGGCAGTTGTGGCTGAAATTTTACTTGGTCTACCTGACCGTGGTTTGGTTTCAACAGAACCCCTCATTTTCCACTTCTTGATTAGAGTTTGAACACTGCTGATTAACATTCTCAATTCCTTGGATATCTTTTTATATCCCTGTCCTATTTTATACAGTTCAAGTACCTTTTCCCGCAGATCCTTTGACAATGCTTTTGCTTTCCTCATGAATCCATAAACGTCAGTGCAGCACTGGATGAAAGATGCAAGGGTCTGTCAGGAGTCCAGAAACTCATTGACCTTTTATACACACACACTAATTACAAGCAAACAGATCACAGGGGAGGATGGTTACCTTTAATAGTCATTCAAACCCCTTTGTGTCAACTTGTGTGCTTGTTATCAGGCCAAAATCACCAGGGTACGTAAACTTTTGATCAGGGTCATTTGGGTAGTTTCTTTAAAAAGAGTAAACACGGTTGATTGATAATAAATGGCTTCAGCCAAACACTAACCATGAGTGAAAGAAAAGTTTTTGTGTTATCATTCATATTCTCTGAAAAATGGCCAAGAAATCATAAATTCTGCCAGGGTATGTAAACTTATGAGCACAACTGTTTATGCTACATAGTGAGGGTCTTACAGCCGCATTCCCGTTTTTATTTTATAGGTATTTCTGAGCAAAGGATGATACATAGTAAAGCAAAATCTCTTGTCAGAGTGTCAGGGGAACATTTCAGAATTAATTAACACTTTATTTAGCACATTACGTGAACAGGTTACATTTACAAATTACATTAACACATTAGCGTTTAATGAAGTCAAGTGATATAGAGATTGAGGCGTTTAGCTTTGTATGTTATTGATATCCTGAAATGTAATCACAGAGCAGTTACCTAGCCTTGGATAGTGGTGTAGCTACGTAGCTTCCCCTGTATAGCGGTGACATATGCATTGCATTGATATTTGTGCTTCAGTTTAATATATCCATAGTGAAAAAAATATATATATTTGTTTGTGTGTGTATGTATGTATGTGTGTATATATATATATATATATATAACATAATTTATGTAAGAACTTACCTGATAAATTCATTTCTTTCATATTAGCAAGAGTCCATGAGCTAGTGACGTATGGGATATACATTCCTACCAGGAGGGGCAAAGTTTCCCAAACCTCAAAATGCCTACAAATACACCCCTCACCACACCCACAATTCAGTTTAACGAATAGCCAAGAAGTGGGGTGATAAAAAAGTGCAAAAGCATATAAAATAAGGAATTGGAATAATTGTGCTTTATACAAAATCATAACCACCACAAAAAAGGGCGGGCCTCATGGACTCTTGCTAATATGAAAGAAATGAATTTATCAGGTAAGTTCTTACATAAATTATGTTTTCTTTCATGTAATTAGCAAGAGTCCATGAGCTAGTGACGTATGGGATAATGACTACCCAAGATGTGGATCTTTCCACACAAGAGTCACTAGAGAGGGAGGGATAAAATAAAGACAGCCAATTCCTGCTGAAAATAATCCACACCCAAAATAAAGTTTAACGAAAAACATAAGCAGAAGATTCAAACTGAAACCGCTGCCTGAAGTACTTTTCTACCAAAAACTGCTTCAGAAGAAGAAAATACATCAAAATGGTAGAATTTAGTAAAAGTATGCAAAGAGGACCAAGTTGCTGCTTTGCAGATCTGGTCAACCGAAGCTTCATTCCTAAACGCCCAGGAAGTAGAAACTGACCTAGTAGAATGAGCTGTAATTCTCTGAGGCGGAGTTTTACCCGACTCAACATAGGCAAGATAAATTAAAGATTTCAACCAAGATGCCAAAGAAATGGCAGAAGCTTTCTGGCCTTTTCTAGAACCGGAAAAGATAACAAATAGACTAGAAGTCTTACGAAAAGATTTCGTAGCTTCAACATAATATTTCAAAGCTCTAACAACATCCAAAGAATGCAACGATTTCTCCTTAGAATTCTTAGGATTAGGACATAATGAAGGAACCACAATTTCTCTACTAATGTTGTTGGAATTCACAACTTTAGGTAAAAATTCAAAAGAAGTTCGCAACACCGCCTTATCCTGATGAAAAAATCAGAAAAGGAGACTCACAAGAAAGAGCAGATAATTCAGAAACTCTTCTGGCAGAAGAGATGGCCAAAAGGAACAAAACTTTCCAAGAAAGTAATTTAATGTCCAATGAATGCATAGGTTCAAACGGAGGAGCTTGAAGAGCTCCCAGAACCAAATTCAAACTCCAAGGAGGAGAAATTGACTTAATGACAGGTTTTATACGAACCAAAGCTTGTACAAAACAATGAATATCAGGAAGAATAGCAATCTTTCTGTGAAAAAGAACAGAAAGAGCAGAGATTTGTCCTTTCAAAGAACTTGTGGACAAACCCTTATCTAAACCATCCTGAAGGAACTGTAAAATTCTCGGTATTCTAAAAGAATGCCAGGAAAAATGATGAGAAAGACACCAAGAAATATAAGTCTTCCAGACTCTATAATATATCTCTCGAGATACAGATTTACGAGCCTGTAACATAGTATTAATCACAGAGTCAGAGAAACCTCTTTGACCAAGAATCAAGCGTTCAATCTCCATACCTTTAAATTTAAGGATTTCAGATCCTGATGGAAAAAAGGACCTTGTGACAGAAGGTCTGGTCTTAACGGAAGAGTGCACGGTTGGCAAGAGGCCATCCGGACAAGATCCGCATACCAAAACCTGTGAGGCCATGCCGGAGCTACCAGCAGAACAAACGAGCATTCCTTCAGAATCTTGGAGATTACTCTTGGAAGAAGAACTAGAGGCGGAAAGATATAGGCAGGATGATACTTCCAAGGAAGTGATAATGCATCCACTGCCTCCGCCTGAGGATCCCGGGATCTGGACAGATACCTGGGAAGTTTCTTGTTTAGATGGGACGCCATCAGATCTATTTCTGGAAGTTCCCACATTTGAACAATCTGAAGAAATACCTCTGGGTGAAGAGACCATTCGCCCGGATGCAACGTTTGGCGACTGAGATAATCCGCTTCCCAATTGTCTACACCTGGGATATGAACCGCAGAGATTAGACAGGAGCTGGATTCCGCCCAAACCAAAATTCGAGATACTTCTTTCATAGCCAGAGGACTGTGAGTCCCTCCTTGATGATTGATGTATGCCACAGTTGTGACATTGTCTGTCTGAAAACAAATGAACGATTCTCTCTTCAGAAGAGGCCAAAACTGAAGAGCTCTGAAAATTGCACGGAGTTCCAAAATATTGATCGGTAATCTCACCTCCTGAGATTCCCAAACTCCTTGTGCAGTCAGAGATCCCCACACAGCTCCCCAACCTGTGAGACTTGCATCTGTTGAAATTACAGTCCAGGTCGGAAGCACAAAAGAAGCCCCCTGAATTAAACGATGGTGATCTGTCCACCATGTTAGAGAGTGTCGAACAATCGGTTTTAAAGATATTAATTGAGATATCTTCGTGTAATCCTTGCACCATTGCTTCAGCATACAGAGCTGAAGAGGTCACATGTGAAAACGAGCAAAGGGGATCGCGTCCGATGCAGCAGTCATAAGACCTAGAATTTCCATGCATAAGGCTACCGAAGGGAATGATTGTGACTGAAGGTTTTGACAAGCTGTAATCAACTTTAGACGTCTCTTGTCTGTTAAAGACAGAGTCATGGACACTGAATCCATCTGGAAACCCAGAAAGGTTACCCTTGTCTGAGGAATCAAAGAACTTTTTGGTAAATTGATCCTCCAACCATGATCTTGAAGAAACAACACAAGTCGATTCGTATGAGATTCTGCTAAATGTAAAGACTGAGCAAGTACCAAGATATCGTCCAAATAAGGAAATACCACAATACCCTGTTCTTTGATTACAGACAGCAGGGCACCGAGAACCTTTGTAAAAATTCTTGGAGCTGTAGCTAGGCCAAACGGCAGAGCCACAAACTGGTAATGCTTGTCCAGAAACGAGAATCTCAGGAACTGATAATGATCTGGATGAATCGGAATATGCAGATATGCATCCTGTAAATCTATTGTGGACATATAATTCCCTTGCTGAACAAAAGGTAAGATAGTCCTTACAGTTACCATCTTGAACGTTGGTATCCTTACATAACGATTCAATATTTTTAGATCCAGAACTGGTCTGAAAGAATTCTCCTTCTTTGGTACAATGAAGAGATTTGAATAAAACCCCATCCCCTGTTCCGGAACTGGAACTGGCATAATTACTCCAGTCAACTCTAGATCTGAAACACATTTCAGAAATGCTTGAGCTTTTACTGGATTTACTGGGACACGGGAAAGAAAAAATCTCTTTGCAGGAGGTCTCAACTTGAAACCAATTCTGTACCCTTCTGAAACAATGCTCTGAATCCAAAGATTGTGAACAGAATTGATCCAAATTTCCTTGAAAAAACGTAACCTGCCCCCTACCAGCTGAGCTGGAATGAGGGCCGCACCTTCATGTGGACTTAGAAGCAGGCTTTGCCTTTCTAGCTGGCTTGGATTTATTCCAGACTGGAGATGGTCTCCAAACTGAAACTGCTCCTGAGGATGAAGGATCAGGCTTTTGTTCTTTGTTGAAACGAAAGGAACGAAAACGATTATTAGCCCTGTTTTTACCTTTAGATTTTTTATCCTGTGGTAAAAAAGTTCCTTTCCCACCAGTAACAGTTGAAATAATGGAATCCAACTGAGAACCAAATAATTTGTTACCCTGGAAAGAAATGGAAAGTAAAGTTGATTTAGAAGCCATATCAGCATTCCAAGTTTTAAGCCATAAAGCTCTTCTAGCTAAAATAGCTAGAGACATAAACCTGACATCAACTCTGATAATATCAAAAATGGCATCACAGATAAAATTATTAGCATGCTGAAGAAGAATAATAATATCATGAGAATCACGATGTGTTACTTGTTGCGCTAAAGTTTCCAACCAAAAAGTTGAAGCTGCAGCAACATCAGCCAAAGATATAGCAGGTCTAAGAAGATTACCTGAACACAGATAAGCTTTTCTTAGAAAGGACTCAATTTTCCTATCTAGAGGATCCTTAAACGAAGTACCATCTGACGTAGGAATAGTAGTACGTTTAGCAAGGGTAGAAATAGCCCCATCAACTTTAGGGATCTTGTCCCAAAATTCTAATCTGTCAGACGGCACAGGATATAATTGCTTAAAACGTTTAGAAGGAGTAAATGAATTACCCAAATTATCCCATTCTTTGGAAATTACTGCAGAAATAGCATTAGGAACAGGAAAAACTTCTGGAATAACCACAGGAGCTTTAAATACCTTATCTAAACGTTTAGAATTAGTATCAAGAGGACCAGAATCCTCTATTTCTAAAGCAATTAGTACTTCTTTAAGTAAAGAATGAATAAATTCCATTTTAAATAAATATGAAGATTTATCAGCATCAACCTCTGAGACAGAATCCTCTGAACCAGAGGAATCATCAGAATCAGAATGATGATGTTCAGTTAAAAATTCATCTGTAGGGAGAGAAGTTTTAAAAGATTTTTTACGTTGACTAGAAGGAGAAATAACAGACATAGCCTTCTTTATGGATTCAGAAACAAAATCTCTTATATTATCAGGAACATTCTGCACCTTAGATGTTGAAGGAACTGCAACAGGCAATGGTACTTTACTAAAGGAAATATTATCTGCTTTAACAAGTTTGTCATGACAATCAATACAAACAACAGCTGGAGGAATAGCTACCAAAAGTTTACAGCAGATACACTTAGCTTTGGTAGATTCAGCACTTGACATGGATTTTCCTGTAGTATCTTCTGACTCAGATGCAACATGAGACATCTTGCAATATGTAAGAGAAAAAACAACATATATATAAAGCAAAATTGATCAAATTCCTTAAATGACAGTTTCAGGAATGGGAAAAAATGCCAAAGAACAAGCTTCTAGCAACCAGAAGCAATAAAAAATGAGACTTAAATAATGTGGAGACAAAAGTGACGCCCATATTTTTTGCGCCAAATAAGAACGCCCACATTATTTGGCGCCTAAATGCTTTTTGGCGCCAAAAATGACGCCACATCCGGAACGCCGACATTTTTGGCGCAAAATAACGTCAAAAAAATGACGCAACTTCCGGCGACACGTATGACGCCGGAAACGGAAATAGAATTTTTGCGCCAAAAAAGTCTGCGCCAAGAATGACGCAATAAAATGAAGCATTTTCAGCCCCCGCGAGCCTAACAGCACACAGGGAAAAAGTCAAATTTTAAGGTAAGAAAAAATGTTAAATAAAAATGCATTATCCCAAATATGAAACTGACTGTCTGAAAATAAGGAAAGTTGAACATTCTGAGTCAAGGCAAATAAATGTTTGAATACATATATTTAGAACTTTATAAACAAAGTGCCCAACCATGGCTAGGAGTGTCACAGAAAATAAGACTTACTTACCCCAGGACACTCATCTACAAGTAGTAGAAAGCCAAACCAGTACTGAAACGAGAATCAGCAGAGGTAATGGTATATATAAGAGTATATCGTCGATCTGAAAAGGGAGGTAAGAGATGAATCTCTACGACCGATAACAGAGAACCTATGAAATAGACCCCTTAGAAGGAGATCACTGCATTCAAATAGGCAATACTCTCCTCACATCCCTCTGACATTCACTGCACGCTGAGAGGAAAACCGGGCTCCAACCTGCTGCGGAGCGCATATCAACGTAGAATCTAGCACAAACTTACTTCACCACCTCCATCGGAGGCAAAGTTTGTAAAAACTGAATTGTGGGTGTGGTGAGGGGTGTATTTGTAGGCATTTTGAGGTTTGGGAAACTTTGCCCCTCCTGGTAGGAATGTATATCCCATACGTCACTAGCTCATGGACTCTTGCTAATTACATGAAAGAAATATATATATATATATATATATATATATATATATATACAGTATATATATATATATATATATATATATATACAGTATATATATATATATATATATATATATATATATATATATATAGACAC
This sequence comes from Bombina bombina, assembly GCF_027579735.1. Taxonomy (NCBI): domain Eukaryota; kingdom Metazoa; phylum Chordata; class Amphibia; order Anura; family Bombinatoridae; genus Bombina; species Bombina bombina. Next base: position 233,681,793 of record NC_069507.1, on the reverse strand, counting down.
AGTGTATATATATATATATATAGTGTGTGTATATATGTGTGTGTGTGTGTGTATATATATATATATATATATATATATAGTGTGTGTGTGTATATATGTATGTGTGTGTGTGTGTATATATATATATATATATATATATATATATATATTTATTTATTAACTAGGCGATAAGCCTGCCCAGAGGGCAGTTTATTTGAAGAAAAAATACAAACCTCCAAGCTAATGTAAAAAAAAAAACAAAAAAAAAAAAAACATGTAAAATTACAGAAAAAAGTACACAGCTATCCAAAATAAAAAATTTAAACCTGAACTAATACCCCTATAGAAATAAAAAATCCCCCCCAAATAAAAACACCTCCTAATCTAGTAGAAAAGGTTGTATAATAAAATACAAAATATAACACTGTAAGAGCTAGAATATATACAGAAATACAGTAATAAACCTCTATAATAATACAATAGGAAGAATATTTTATAATACAATTAAAAGATTATTTTTTAAAAACCGTGTTCAATGTGAAAAGTCCATAAATATATCCACAAGCGTGACACTAAAACAACAAGTCCGATGTTTGCAAATGTCCAATACTCACTTCAATTTAATGGATAAATCTATACAGTCCTGCAGCTCCTCTTAATAAGGGTGATACCGATGAACCCAGAGAATAAAGATCTATACAAAAAAAGGAGAGAAGCGCGGACAAGATTCAAGTTTAGGATACTAGTTTAATCACACAGCACACTTGATATTACAAACTCACAGGATAACAGATTAAAAGAGCACATCGACTTCCAGAGGTCAAGTGTTCCACAATCTGGATTCAATCAGATATATACATCCACAAGCAGTTCTGCCATGGGTCTGAGAGCAGCACGATTCCCGTGTAGATAATCCAAAGGTGTTAACCGGTGAATTACTTTGCCGCCGACCACTCAAAGCAACTCCGCTGCAGATATGAGTGAAAAAGCAGCGTTAAGGCTCTTTTTCACTACCGCTGGTATTAGGAGTCTTGCAGGTTTAGGGGCACCGCACATTTTTGGCCTTAACGCAGCGTAATTACCGCATCTTTCAAAAAGTCCTTTTTCAATGGGACTTCTTTTGCGCCGGTATTACGAGTCTGCCTGGGAGGCCAAAAAGTGAGCGGTACACCCTATACCGCCAAGATCGATACCGTAAACTGAAAGTCAATAGTTATCAGTTTTGCGCTACAAAAATGTAGCATAAAACTCATAACTAAAGTGCTAAAAAGTACACTAACACCCTTAAACTACCTATTAACCCCTAAACCGAGGCCCACCCGCATCGCAAATAATAAAATAAAATTATTAACCCCTAATCTGCCGCTCCGGACATCGCCGCCACTAGAATAAACATATTAACCCCTAAACCGCCACACTCCCGCATCGTAAACACTATTTAAAGATTATTAACCCCTAATCTGCCACCCCTATCTTAGTTTTTTTCAGTTAGGATTTTATTTTGGGGGGTTGGTTGTGTGGATTGTGGGTTTTACTGTTGGGGGGTTGTTTGTATATTTTTTTTTTTTACAGGTAAAAGAGCTGATTTCTTTGGGGCAATGCCCCACAAAAGGCCCTTTTAAGGGCTATTGGCAGCTTAGTTTAGGCTAGGTTTTTTTTTTATTTGGATAGGGCTATTAGATTAGGTGTAATTAGTTTAAATATCTGATAATTACTTTTTTTATTTTGTGTAATTTAGTATGTTTTTTTTTTGTAATTTAGGTAATTGTATTAATGTAATTGATTTAATTGCAGTGTAAGGTTAGGTGTTAGTGTAAGGCAGGTTAGGTTTTATTTTACAGGTAAATTTGTATTTATTTTAGCTAGGTAGTTAGTAAATAGTTAATAACTATTTAGTAACTTTTCTACCTAGTTAAAATAAATACAAACTTGCCTATAAAATAAAAATAAACCCTAAGCTAGATACAATGTAACTATTAGTTATATTGTAGCTAGCTTAGGGTTTATTTTACAGGTAAGTAGTTAGTTTTAAATAGGAATTATTTAGGTAATGATAGTAGGTTTTATTTAGATTTATTTTAATTATATTTAAGTTAGGGGGTGTTAGGGTTAGACTTAGGTTTAGGGGTTAATAAATTTAGTATAGTGGTGGCGATGTTGGGGGCGGCAGATTAGGGGTTAATAAATGTAGGTGGCGGCGATGTTAGGGGCGGCAGATTAGGGGTTAATATTTAACTAGTGTTTGTGATGTGGGAGTGCGACGGTTTAGCGTTTAATATGTTTATTATAGTGGCGGCGATGTCCGGAGCGGCAGATTAGGGGTTAAGTATAATGTAGGTTTTGGCGATGTCGGGGACGGCAGACTAGGGGTTAATAAGTGTAAGATTAGGGGTGTTTAGACTCGGGGTTCATGTTAGGGTGTTAGGTGTAAACATAAATTTAGTTTTTTCCATAGGAATCAATGGGGCTGCGTTACGGAGCTTTACGCTGCTTTTTTGCAGGTGTTAGACTTTTTTTCAGCCGGCTCTCCCCATTGATGTATATGGGGAAATCGTGCACGAGCACGTAAAACCAGCTCACCGCGGGCTTTCAGCAGCGCTGGTATTGGAGTGCGGTATGGAGCTCAATTTTGCTTTACGCTCACTTCTTGCCTGATAACGCCGGGTTTTTGTAAACCTGTAATACCAGCGCATAGTCACAAATCACCTAATTTAATATAAACTACCCAAATGACTCCTCCTATTATTTCTGGGTTGCACATAAGGAGTAGTTGTAAACTAATAGTGTCCTTAAAAAGGGAAAAGTAAACGTCTGTAGACGTCCTTTAGGCTACGGACATAACCATAAAACACAATACCATGTGCAGGAGTTCATCGGAGTGAAGCAGCTCGTGCTGTCTGCAAACCAATTGCGGACCAACTAATCGATAATGAAATTCGTTGACAACTATTTTCATAATTGATTATTATCGATTATATTGATTAGTTGTTGCAGCTCTAATTTTATAGTTTGTATGTGCTCTGCTTTTATAGGGGCTTCTCAGTTTGCTAAACTTACGTACTGAGCAGAAACTATAACCGCACTTAGTTGCGTTTTATTTAATGACAATAACGTGTTTATTGGTCTAATACCAAATCCTTATGTTCCCCATGTCTTTGCCACAGAAACTAATAAGACTTTGTGGAGAGGTTTTGGCAAACCCAACAGAAAATGAAGAAATCCAGTTCTTGTGCATTGTGTGTTCAAAGCTGAAGCAGGATCCATATTTGGTCAACTTCTTTCTGGAGGTGAATAACGTTTATCTGCACAAAACGGCCCCTGTATGTTGCTGTACACACGGAGCATTTCCTTTACTCTGCCAGCTCATGAATACATTTATGTAATTGCAACTATTTACTAAAGCATTAGCATGAGCACATATAGATAAGTGCACTATAGCATCTCCACATAATGTGAGTAGCCTTTATCATGTGCTCCTGTTTAACCGGGCCATTTCCTGTAAACTGTGTTCTTTTTAGTGTGCACTTACATAATGCTTCAGCCGGGGATTTCATTATGGCTGTGTTGTTACACTAATCCAGTAAATTATTGTAGAAAGTGTTAAAGTATCCTAGGACCAAAAGGCAGCCCTGTAATGTGTTTAATCTGTCCCGCCCTTCTGTGATTAATGTCATTCTATGTGTATCTGTAATTGGACTCAAAGGGACAGCAACACATTTTAATTACAAGTTTTTTATGCAGTCCTACATTAAAGGGGCATGAAACCCATGTTTTTTCTTTCACAATTCAGATAGAGCACGTCATTTTAAACAACTTTCCAATTTACCTCTATTATCAAATTGTTTTTGTTCTCTTGGTATCCCTTGATGAAAATCAGGAAGGTAAGCTCAGGAGCGTGCACGTGTCTGCAGCACTATATGGCAGCAGTTTTATTACACATTAGCAAGAGCACTAGATGGCAGCAGTTTTATTACACATTATCAAGACCACTAGATGGCAGCAGTTTTATTACACATTAGCAAGACCACTAGATGGCAGCAGTTTTATTACACATTAGCAAGAGCACTAGATGGCAGCAGTTTTATTACACATTAGCAAGAGCACTAGATGGCAGCAGTTTTATTACACATTAGCAAGAGCACTAGATGGCAGCAGTTTTATTACACATTAGCAAGAGCACTAGATGGCAGCAGTTTTATTACACATTAGCAAGAGCACTAGATGGCAGCAGTTTTATTACACATTAGCAAGAGCACTAGATGGCAGCAGTTCTATTACACATTAGCAAGACCACTAGATGGCAGCAGTTTTATTACACATTAGCAAGACCACTAGATGGCAGCAGTTTTATTACACATTAGCAAGAGCACTAGATGGCAGCAGTTTTATTACACATTAGCAAGAGCACTAGATGGCAGCAGTTCTATTACACATTAGCAAGAGCACTAGATGGCAGCAGTTTTATTACACATTAGCAAGACCACTAGATGGCAGCAGTTTTATTACACATTAGCAAGACCACTAGATGGCAGCAGTTTTATTGCACATTAGCAAGAGCACTAGATGGCAGCAGTTTTATTACACATTAGCAAGAGCACTAGATGGCAGCAGTTTTATTATACATTAGCAAGAGCACTAGATGGCAGCAGTTTTATTACACATTAGCAAGAGCACTAGATGGCAGCAGTTTTATTATACATTAGCAAGAGCACTAGATGGCAGCAGTTTTATTACACGTTAGCAAGAGCACTAGATGGCAGCAGTTTTATTACACATTAGCAAGAGCACTAGATGGCAGCAGTTTTATTACACATTAGCAAGAGCACTAGATGGCAGCAGTTTTATTACACATTAGCAAGAGCACTAGATAGCAGCAGTTTTTATTACACATTAGCAAGAGCACTAGATGGCAGCAGTTTTATTACACATTAGCAAGAGCACTAGATGGCAGCAGTTTTATTACACATTAGCAAGAGCACTTGATGGCAGCACTATTCCTTCCACATAATTCTCCAGGCATGTTCACGTTACCTCCCAAGGAAACTCTTCAACAAAGAATACCATGAGTAAAAAAGCAACTTTGATAATAGAAGTAAATTGGAAAGTTTACAAATGTTCTGTCAATCACAACATTTTTGGGGGGTGTCATGTTCCTTTAACATATTATTTGATTGTGAAAATGCTTTGAATATATTAACATCTTGTTTGCTGCCACTGTCCTTTTGTAAGCTAATCCTTATCTGATCCCCAGATGAGGGCAATTAGGGGCAGATATACCCTAATGTTGGTCCCTAATGTTGGTAAAAGGAGGAACGTTTTCACACTTGACTAATAGAAGAATATATTGCAAGACAGCAGAAAAGATAAGCAGTTACAAGTTGTTTTAGACCCCCTTTAAAGGGACATAAAAATCAACAGTGTGTTGGTGCTAGACCTACAGGATTATTTTGTTAGATTATCCTAGGTTCCACACAGCCTTGTTTGGAAGTCTCTTTTATTGGCTGTTTTTATTTCTTTTTCTCTAATTGCCCTCAGCTGGGGAAACATAAGGGGCAGCTTAAGTAAACACATGGAGGCGCCTATTGCTTTATAGAAATTTTAGGGAGCTTAGAAAACCAACATTTTTCAGTGTTAAATTACAGGAACTTTTTTTAATGGATATTTTTAAAATGAACCGCTTAACATTCCATGCTGTTGTAACAGCGCTACAGCGCTGGGCTTTAACAACCTCCTTTTTTTGGTGTCCTGCACCCTCCTCCTTTTGTTTAATGGGAAATTGTACTGGGGGGGGGGGACGTGCCTAGCATCGTAGGCAGTCTCCTGTGATCCAATCCCGGCCTTTAAATCATATGATCGCATTTTTCAAGCAAGTGTTTACATCACAACTTTGTTCCAATGGTAAACACTTGCCCTGGGCATGAAGGGGTTAACTGAATTGATCAGGAAGCAACAAATTAGAGTTTCACCCCTTATTTAGAAATTTACAACTGATTTAACAGTATTAATTATCATAATATGCAAAGATGGGTCCTTTAATTATAGACATTAAAGGGACACTTTGTAATATAAAATGTTTAATTATATATAGTACAAAAAGTTGCAATATACATTCATAATTTATTTTACCTTTTTTACCTTTAACTTTGATTTTAGTCTGAAAATTAGTCTTTCAGTTTGAGAATTGGAAGTGCACGTCAGGCTTCACAAACATATCCTTGCTAAATATCTGTCCCTAATTGGCTTAAGCAGAAATTATATACTGTCAAACAATTTATATTTTATTAACAAAATGACAGTGTTTGGTTCTGTCTACTTCAGTAATAAGTCCAGATTGGCTCCTCCAAATAGTCAAGTAATGGGGGCATTTGGCTATTGAAAAACAAATGCAGCAAACAGTGTTAATACATTCAAAGCTTTTCAAACTCACCTAGTAGACTACAGAAAAAATCTTGTATTTACACGGTGTTTCCTGTTGCTTTAGTTTACATTTATCTATATTACTCCTTGCAGAACAAGTCAAAAGTATCAACAGGATCTTCCAACAACTTTGTCAGTCATCCTGGAGGTAGCCAGGGAGAAATTCTTAATAATGACACTGGTCAGGCCCCTCCTCCTGGCGAGGCATTGAACACCCCTGTAATAGAGGGGAGCCCCTGCGTGAGCTCACTGCAGTCTGCTGATCTTGCCACATCTTCAGAAGATCAGAATGCGTCTGCACCACCAGAAGCCGCTGCCAATCATACGCACCAGGATTATAATTTAGTGAACTCTCTACTGAACCTCACAAAAAGTCCGGTGAGTTTGGTTTTCCCCTTTTTTGTAAAATTAAAATAACTGATCATTAAAATAGAGCTTTATCTGATTATATTGTGTACTGTGAATCAGGGCCACCCTTAGGCAAGACAAATCTGTGGGGCCCCGCAGCCCAGTGTCCTTATTCCATCCTCATGTAAGCCCATCCCCCTTATATGGCCCACCCTTGTCCCAACATCCAGTGTTACCTATATACAGAATAACACTATATATTATACCTCTTGATACCATAAACTTAATACAGGATGGACATGGCACCTTATACGCTCATCCCTGACATTGCGGGGCCGTGGGTATGTGCCCTTGTCGCCCTGCCCAAATAAATTATTTATAGGCATTGTCTATCTAAAGAAAAATGTAAACCTGATATACAATGCAGACTTTCCTTGTTTTTACCTTCCCAGTACTAGTTTATCTGTTTTGTTTCTCAGGACGGCCGTGTTGCTGTAAAAGCTTGTGAGGGGCTTATGCTTCTTGTAAGTTTGCCAGAGCCAGCAGCTGCCAAGTGCCTAACACAGAACACCTGTTTGTGCGAACTTCTGACGAATAGACTGGCGTCCCTGTACCGTGCTCTGCCCCAGTCTATTGACCCTCTGGATATAGAAACTGTGGAAGCCATTAACTGGGGGTAATTAGCAATTCACTGTTAATATATTTTCCTCTATAGTGATTACTGTTTTATCTTAAAGGGACCCAAGCTTGTGACAGCTATTGCAGGACATAACAGTGATGCAGGTTGAGAAAGTTGTCCATCCAAATAGAGGTCGTACCTCCCTCTCTTTAGACTACAACTAGAATCCACTTACTATAATATGCCTTTGGAGATCTTTGGCACCATATTTTGTTTCTGAGCACTGCAGGCAACCAGCAATAGCTGTCCACACCCTGTAAACAAGGGCCACAGCTGATGCCAAAATATTATTCACTGATAAATTAGAAAGAAAGAAAAAAGCTGTATAAGAATTAACCCTTGCTATTACTATTTTTTTATAAAAATCATTCAATTTTTAAAGTATGGTGTCCCTTTAAATGAAAAGACAATGTGTTTGTTTTTTTACTCACAGGACTGATTAACAAATTTTAGTTACAAAGATAGTGTTCCAACAAAACACTTTATTCAGAAGTTTACTTTTTAACTACAGTTACTATATCAAACCATATCCCTTGTCACTGGGGCACTATACTGACAAAATTACTTTATATAGTTTTAAAGAGCACATCAGAACCAGATGATTTTTCTAATTCTACACCACAAAGTGATAACAATTCCATATGAGAAATTTGTAGACTGTCTCTACTCTCGACGTGCTTCAGTTTAAAATATATCTCCCAAATACTCTGCCTATATTTTATTTATTTTGGGTAATACTTTTGCTTAAAGATGAATTTAAGTAATTTTAAGATTTCTGCTTCTATTTCAACATAAAATAAATCCTATTTATGCTGCATCAATAACTAAACTGTTACACAGAGTGAAAATTCTCAGTTTATTAAAATAGTATTCGCCCCAATACCTATTTAA